>NC_135553.1:19344848-19544848 GCF_964340395.1 Glandiceps talaboti
GACCTGTCTATGTCAGACAAATATAGATCATATTCCCCCTTGTTTGATGTTTGTATAGCGTATCTCGCAGGATCAACTTGACTACTTACAGTTGGTTGGCCCAAATATCTTCCGTCACTAATTGTCATTCCGTCTTTCAGCCACACTACGGTATGTCGGTCAGGAAGGTTTTTGACTCTACAACGGAATACTGCAGTCAGGTGACTTGTACTTCCATGTGAGAATATCAAGTCGCTGTCTTCAGGTTGTGACACGAATTTCAGATCCGTCGACGTCAGACCATCGACACGCAGAACACACAGCATGGTAAGAAAGAAGCAGGGCTGTCCCAAATGCACCATTGTCAATAAATCTGTCTTTTAAAAGTTTTATGCGAATCAGAAAACCTTCGGAGTCCTTCTGTCGGTGAGGGGAAAGTATGAAAGTAAACGTCGTACAACTTCCTTATCCGGGGCAAATGTTTGCTTGGGGTTGCAAATCATTGTATGTCATTGGTTCCGATGTGCATAATATAGGGGGGTCATGAAATAGTACAATATCGGGGTCATGGTATTTCAGTAGTCAAATAGGCTAGTGTCTCAGAACCTTCGCGTGGTTGATTTGAATCGACTATTACCGTGGTAAGCATCGACTACTATACGTTTACTAACGACGAGTTAAAGGGACATAGTTGGGATCAACGAAGGTACTTAGCTGCATGTACTAGTAATATGTGAGAGTCATGGCTATATAACTTACTAGTAAAGCTTGTTCAAGTTTTCGTTTTGTTTCCCCACAACACGATAAATAAATCCACTTTGGATTTATGCATAACAAATCCATAAATCCGGTCCGGATAAATACAGCTACAATTGTAGTGCATGTTGAGTCCAGATACGATGTGTTAAAGTTTATCCTGCTCTTTATTGAAATGTTCTAGCCCAAATGTTTGGTATTCACGACAATATGCTGTCGTTTGATGAGCTTCCGAACATTTATACAGTCAGCTCGGGGCTAGTTACTAACAATTGTTGGGTACTGGGTATGTCGTCCCAGTTTAAGTCGATATGCGGGAACAATACAAGGTAATAAGCGTGAGGACTGGTGCGCCACCAACAGGTAGGGGTCGTCATCAGTTACACAGTACATGTATGGTTCGAATACATCATCGTCGTAAACCACAGTCTCTTTTACGGCACCGTCCAAGACGTGACGCATCGCCAATGTCGCGGAAGAAATAACAACTCTGGTTTGCGAAAATGGAATGCATATGCATTTGTAGGAGTGCAAAATGTAACAAGTAATACTTTATACATTTATATATTATAGAATACATTTGTGTATTATACATGTATAGAATCATGATAATAGCTTGTTTAGTAAAAATCAGTCTACCGGAAATTTAGGCCGAACTAGGACATAATTGCAACAGAAGTATGCCGAATAACATATCAAAAGTTTAGAGAAATTTAAGTGGTGGAACATGGGGGAAAAATGACGTTTCTTAACTAGCATAATTAGTGAAAAAAATAATATTCGTGAAATATCATTTGTTCAAAAAACAATACAAGTAACATGTCTATGGGTAGGGCTGAAGGTCATGAATTAGTTTTGAGTCACTGTATGATTGTACAAACATTCCTATTGAATTTAAACAGACTTAATGTGTGTAATTTAATCACTTTAGTTAAGGTTACAGATTACATGTAACGTACAATAAGTATACATTTTTATGAAAGCCCATGTGAGTAGTATGTCTGTCATTAGATATTGGAGTACTTGAATACCTTCCTTTCATCATTAAATATTTCCCTTGTTAGATAAACATGCATGTTAAACAAGTGTTAATTAGTGAAATTAACATGTAAAACTATGTAAGTAAGCCTACATATTTTCTGCTCATAAATAGTTCATAAACATTGATTTTGAGTGAACTTGTCAATCATCAAACCACTCCAAATTAAGCTAAAACAATAGTAATGCAGATTACATGTAATGTATAATAAGTATACATTTTTTGAATACCACTGTGAGTAGTATGTCTATTAATAGGTATTGGAGTACTTGAATACATCCCTTTCATCATCAAATACCTCCTTAAATTTGTTAGATAACTATGCATGTTAAACAATATAGAGAAAACAAAGGTATTAACAATATTTTATAGAAATAATAGATTATTAAAACATCAATTGGATATCGAGATCGTATATAGCTATAAGCATCTAGGGATAGAATTGCAACCCAATGGTAAGTTTGATCTAGCAAAAGACAAACTTTATAAAAAGGCAACAAAGGCGTTCTACTCCATTAGAAAATTAATCACTTCGTCCACTAATATAAACATTCCAACATGGATCTACATTTTGATCTCGCTATTAGACCCATACTAACATATGGTTGTGAAATTTGGGGAGTAGAGAAATACACTGATAAAACACCAATAGAGAAACTAAACATCAAATTATCCAAAATGTTACTCCAAGTTAACTCAATGCATGGGCTGCAAGCTTAGCAGTAAGGGAGAACTAGGCAGGCAACCACTCTAAAATTTTGTTAATAACAGGATGGTGAAATACTGGCATAAGGTGTGTCCGAAAAAAGAAAACAACCTTATTGATGAGGCCATCAAATATAACAAAACAGCCTGGCTACTGCTCTACAAACCATAAATGGATCTGAGAACATAGAAAATTACTGGAATAATGGAAACGGATATATTAACATGAATAACATAATAGAGAGGATAGATAAACAAGATATTTCTCAATGGGAACAGGATATTAATGCTGATAGGACTTCTATTCGGGGAGGCAAAAAATTGCACACCTACTGTAAATTTAAACTAAATTCAAAATGGAAGAAAATTTGCATAATGTTACAAATAATTCCCACAGGAAACTTATTTGTAAATTGAAAATCAGTTATCACAACCTAATAATTGAAAAGGGAGGCATATTAGACTTAATAAACTAGCAATAGAGGAGAGAATATGTAGAAAATATGATACCAATACAGTTGAAGATGAAATAACCTTTTTATACACAAAGTAGAGACAATTTCTTTCTTTCACGAGTATCAAATTTAAATGCAGAATTCCAGACCATGGATCATACCACAAAATTCTACTATATTATGAGTAATTATTACACTTTTACACTACTTGGAGCTTATTTTGCTGAAACACTACATCCCAGGAATACTTTAAACACAAGAGAACTGATCCTTTGAATTTAATCCCATATTTTTACTTTAAATTATATGTAATATGTGTACTTGTATCATGTGTGTGTTTTGCAGGTATTTTTTATTTTATGACAATGTTCTCTATTTTAAGAATAAGTCAATAAATGAATATATGAATATGAATATGAATATGTTAAACAAGTGTTAATTAGTGTAATTAACATGTTAGATAACCATATGCCTGTTAATTTAATCAAGTCTTAATTAATATAATTAACATGTACAACAATACACTAGGAATGTTCAATTTAACTTTTGTTCCCAACACAACTCAAAATTTTCACCTGAAACTTTCGACTGTACACTTCAGTCTTTGTCGAGAGATTGTCGGACCCACTATTCAGTACACGTGACCTTATGGACACGTGAGCCTAATAAGGGGTCATAGGTGCCTGGAAGTTTATATCGCCCTCCGTCTCTGTTTAATGATGGTTTTAAGTGCCCGGATGTAGATGGCTTCCTTCACTCCCCGTTCAAATTGTCTAGTTTCGGTGTCAAGAATATTTACACTGTTTATGTTGACTGAATGTCCTGGTGATTCGATGTGGATATGCTGGGAGACTTCAGCTGTGCTGGAACTTGGTCTTCTATATTCTAAAAATCTAGTTTTGAGTGATCTCTCTGTCTCCCCTATGTATATGTCTGTGCATTGACCTGTGTTGGTCTGACCCTGGCAATAATAGATCACTCCAAAACAAATTTTCCTTTTTGTATTGTCCTTTGGGGATACCAATAATTAATTATTTTATTCACTGTATAAATGTTTGATTGTGGGCCATATTGGATTGAAAAAACAATTACATTGTCGTGTCATTGTGGTAAATTGACACACACAAGTTATTGACTGAAATGATACTTTCAAACCACATCAGTGATGAAAAGGGTGTTTAATTTATCTTTCTGCACTGTTAATAATAATATTGATGGAATTGATTCAGAAAATTTGAAGGTGGGAATACGTTAAAAAAACAAGATAAGGAATAGATTGGCAGTATAGTTTAGTGACGAGAATAATGAAGGGAATGGACAACCCATAATACATTCGTCCTTGTATATTGAGTTGAATTGAGTTGAGTTGAGTTGAGTTGAGTTGAATTGCTTTGAGTTGAGTTGAGTTGAGTTGAGTTGAGTTGAGTTGAGTTGGGTTGTGTTGAGTTGAGTTGAGTTAAACTGAGTTGAATTGATGAGTTGAACTGAATTGAGTTGAGTTGACTTGAATTGCTTTGAGTTGAATTGCTTTGAGTTGAGTTGAGTTGAGTTGAGTTGAATTGAGTTGAGTTCGGTTCAGCTCAGTCCAGTTGAGTTGAGTTGAGTTGAGTTGAGTTGAGTTGGGTTGAGTTGGGATGAATTGAATTGTATTGTATTGTATTGTATTGATTGAATTGAATTGCACTGAATTGTATTAAATTAAATTGAATTGAAAAAATGGTGCCAGTGTACCACTTACATGTACAACATGTAAATGTAGATTGGCCACGTAAAATAGACAGCTTTATGCAAGCACACCATCGTCCCATTAATCGTATCGAGTCGTAAAATTGTGGTCGCTGCTATTAATCTCTCCCTCTCTCTCTCTCTCTCTCTCTCTCTCTCTCTCTCTCTCTCTCTCTCTCACACACACACACACACACACACACACACACACACACTCTCTCTCTCTCTCTCTCTCTCTCTCTCTCTCTCTCTCTCTCTCTCTCTCTCTCTCTCTCTCTCTTTCTCTCTTATTGATGGGTGACTATTGAAACCCGTACCCGAGCGTCATTAGTTACACTCATACGAAAACGGACATCAAAACATCAACAACAAAAACAAAACCAACACAGTTAGTATTTCAAATTCATGTACAATGATGTTTATGTATCTGATTCACATAAATACAAGCGTCTATCGTTTTCAAAATAAGATTTACTCTCCAAATGGACTGATAAATAGAAGAGGGGAAGATATACAAATACCTTGAAGGCATGAACTGTTGAAATAGTACAAAGTTTATGAATGTACAGAATGGGACAATATACATTGTAGCTATTGGTTTGGAAATTTGGTCAAATAATAATTGTAAACCATTTCAAATAAAAGAGTTTAAAAGGGGAAAAAAATAAGCCGATAAATGTAGTATATTTGGTCAATTTATGTGACATGGTATTTGTAAACACAAAATTGACAAAATAAAAAAACCCCGTAGATCTAACTATAGAAGAAAAAATAAGACCGACAATATTTATATCAGTAATTACTATTTTAAATTTTGCTTCGTTTCATTTTTTACTCATACCATACTTAACAAACCTTTTAAAAACCAAAAGGGGTTATATTATACTATAACAAAATAATGTCGAAAAGGTTAATTCACATTGATTAAAAGAATATACAAAAGAGAAGTACCACTTCAACATAAATATAATATCGTGGGATGTGGTACGATTAGAAATTAGACATGATCATGTCTCGCCTTGCTGAACGGCCGGTAGGTGCCATGGAAGGTATGGTCGTATCATCCTGGTCTTACAAATCTGAGTGTTTGGGGGCTAAACTTTGTGTGTATCTAGTCCACTTGTCACGTCCAATCCTATGGAGAAGAGATAAAAAACAAGACATCGTGGTTGTTAATTTAGGACTTCTGTATCATCTTATGCAGTATTTACTTGCGTTTCCGATTTTGAAGAAGTCGAGCTCAGTTTAATACATAATTAATTAACTTTTAGTAAGAGATACATTCTTAATATATATGGTTCAACTTATTTAGCAAACACTGTTTTAATTATGTTTCGTCTAGTTCTTATACGACGCACGATCATCTCCTCTCCAGTCTGAAACTAAAATCACGTGGGGACGCGATATCGTCATCATGTTTATATGAACGCAGTTGGGGGGGGGAGGGGTAGCACAGATTTTTGTGCTATAATAATGACTTTCCCTATTCGTGAGTGAAGATGATTGTAGTAATCGTAACGCGCTGTATAGGAACTAGACTAAGTTATGTATGGCACTTGACGCGTTCATACAGTATCACGTGTTTATGAACGCAGTCGGGGGTGGCACATTTTTTGTGTGCTAGAATAATGAATTTCCCTATATGTGTATCGTATAGGAACTAGACTAAGTTAGGTGTGGCGCTTGACGCGCTCATACATGTATCATATGTGTAACTACTCGTATTTCAGCTGTACTGCATTCAATGATGATGCTACTGGCGTTTTTTGTTAATTTGTTTTTTTAACACCCCCCCCCCACCCCCGTATCAATCAGAATCATCACTTATTTTCTTGAAGCCTGTTTTAACACTTTATGCAGTGGAGAAAAGAGTAAAGAAAATTGTTCTTACTTGTTGGCCTGGGAATTTTCCATACACACATTTGTCTGTTCGGTTGATATCCAGTTAGTTAGAAGGACTTCTTCACCGTCGCATAGATGGCATTGGCCAGTCCAACTTGTTGTTTCTTCACCATGGTTACGAACAACGGAGAAACCGAAGGTTGGGAACAACGCGGTAATGTCATGGTATCCGACTAGCATGACCAGATCTGTGTAAAAGAATAAAGACATCAGATTATATTAGAGTGATTATACCATGCACAAGCCAAAAATATGGAGTATATACTCTGGTCCTTCTACGTCACGACAACGCGCGTCCACGTCACGACAACGCGTGTTCACGTAGCTGGTTTGGTTGTGTTCAGAAAATATGACTCCAAACGTTCAAAATGGCCATTACTTTCTCCGATTTTTCTTTGATATTACTGGCGCTGGTATAATTATGTTGTTCTCCAATATTTGTATTCATTCAGCCGGAAAATACTCGTGACCTGAAGGTTATCACGACGAAACGAATCCGCAAAGATTATGAACTCTTACAAACTAAAGGGAATCTCACCGGATAGTGGTTTTGACTTTAAAGATGACAAAAATTACCGTCAGAATTTCTCTGACAGCATATTTAATATTTGCAACTGGAGTACTTTCATATAGTAACACTAAGGCATGTATACTAACCCACGTTGTAGCCAATGAAACGTTCAAAAGCGGTGTGGTATTCTCCGAGGATCATTCCATTCGAGGTCTTTTCCAGTTTGATTTGATTACCCAAAGCATTGTACCAAGTACCCACAATATCACAATACAGTTCTAGAAATGACAAAAAAACATACAAAATATTGAATAAGTACAACAAATACATGCAACTCGCAATTGAATGGCTGAACGCTTTTTTTTAATGTTATATTTTGACTTCGGTGGCTGGTTTAAATATTTGCTGGCTGTTCCTTCTTTGAAATCTGACATGTTTTCCCTTCTAACTATACAAATAAATTTCATGTGGATCTGCTTCTAAAATACTACACGGAAAATGAAAATATGTCATTCTCGGGCACTAGTTTCAAATCACCTGAAAAAACGGTTTAAACCGTTTTCTCTATATATATCTCAAATGCTTAGATTTGAATGCCTGATGGCCCAAGCAGTGTCTAGTAATGTACATAGTAGTAGTAGTGGTGGTGGTGGTGGTGATATAACAGATCTCGTATAAATTCTGTAGACATTTTACGGTTTCATTAATTCAAATAAAACTTCTTGAAATGCCCGGCAGAGGTGCGAAACTATCTGAAGTTTAAAGCCGTTATGTACTAACTCTGAAATACACAATTGAATCTCTCACCAAGTTCATTATCGGGGTATTAGAATTATACGCTTTTTCAGGCGTGAATATGATATCATTGCTCAATCAAGGTTAGGTCTAAACGTCGCGTTCGATTCTAATTTCAGGTTCCAAAGTAACTAATTTTTTTTTCTAATCTGATACAATTTTGATTCTGAAGCTATTCTGTAAGGTTCATCTTACTTGTTTCACATAGGGTTCCAGTGAATTCTGGGGTGCACACACAAACGAAGCCATTTGGTCGGTCTTCGCATGATCCTCCATTTTGACATGGTAAACTTGCGCATTCGTTGATGTCTGAAAGTTTAAAAGTAAGAGAGAGAAGTGGACATATTTAGTCAATGTTTCACATTGATGGTGATATTCTATCAGAATGAAAAACAAAATTCAATGAGTGATAGTGATAAAAAACCAACACGAAAAGATGTTTAAAAAAAACAGCAGCGGTGAGCATGGTGTCAAAGGTCACTGAAATTACATCACTAAAACGAGTCGAACCATGAGTAAATCATATCACCTCAAAGGGAAACAGTAGGGCTTTACTAAGTACCTTCTGATTTGTATCAGCATCCACTAGAGAACGAGGCAGAACTTGAGTAAACACGGAACTCTGTTCCTAGTCATGTAATTTATTTATGGGGCTTTTACGTATACTTCAGTGCAATGAGGTAAGGATTTACACTAGTTTTGCTTCGAGATAAACATTGTTATCATGTTCGTGATTTTATTTTCTGAATCAGTGATTCCCAACTTATTAACTGTTAAATACATTTTTATTTCACGACCATCTTCAATTTCCAAACGGCATTATTGACAAAGGCTATCTATGACAAAATAATGCTTCTGGGACAAACGTTCCTGTAAATCAACGTTCTCAGAATCGTAAGTTTTCAACTTGCCATATGAAAGCCTGCTCCCGGTGCTTTTGAAACATTAAATATAAGTCGGGGCGCCACCGTCTTATTTTCACTGACCCCAGTAATATTTCACTTCCCCCGTAGTGTTAAAGCACAATTACTAGTCGGCGGCCATATTGGATTCTAAAATGGCTAAATTTGGACTCAATTTTGACGTTTATTAAAAAAAGTTGTAAGGTGACTCATCATTCTCTTTCTTGTTTTGAAGTGAGAATGGTTTTGAGTTTTCTTGATCAAAGTAACAGAGAAAGTTTGAACATTTTATTTCCGATGATAGTATGTGACTGAAAATCACTATTTAGGTTCTATATAAGATGCTTTTGTCTCAGTCAAAAGACTTACCGATTTCACAGTTGATTCCACCGTAACCCGGTTGACATATGCAGTAATAGGTACCATCACCTCGGTTAGAACACACTCCTGCATTTCGGCAGGGGTCACTAGTGCATGGGTTCATGTCTGTTGATGTAAAGGGCAGTTCATTAGTATAAGTAAGCTGTGAGTCTGTTTGATACAATAATCACCTGGCAAGCCACGGAACATCAAGATGGTTAAGCTTACATCGAGTGGAGAAAACTTGAACAAAAAATACCCCCACTTGCTGTCAGAATACAATTCGTTCATTAATCGAGACAGTAAAACAAATTATCAGAGACGTTTCTCTTGCGTTTTCAAAATGTGCCAAAAGTTGTTGTCACACATTTTACTTTGAAGACCAAACGTGAAACTCTGAGTAATGACTTATTACATCCTTATTCTTTTGAAATAAGTCTATATATATTATACCCGACGGGGGCCGGGTACAAAACTTAACGATGATATTGGTCATGACAAGCTGTCTCTTGTTAAGCCTCCTTGCTGGTCATTTTGATCATATGGACATACGTACCGATTTCACAGTGAATGCCAGACCATCCAGGTGCGCATGTGCAGGTGTAGAAGTTGACTCCGTCATTGCAAGTTCCGCCATTCAGACAGGGACCGCTGGCACAATCATCGATGTCTGTATAGAATGGTAAATATCTCATTAATAGAGTTGTGAGGTCATCATTTGGTTATCTGGCAAACTATTTATAATATATCACCATAGACTCTCCACCCAGTGGGTGGAAGGGTCTATGATATCACCAAATACCTTAACCACCCTTTACACAGTCGCACCAGTAATGACATGCAGATTTGCGCCAATAGCATTTAACATTTCAAAGCTGAAACAAAGGTTTTATAACCTCTACGCATATGCCACGCGAGTTATCATGCGGAGCATCGCGCCACGATGAAAAACACGCAGACAAGCAGTTCCTGATGAGTCTTGCTCCCGAAGTGTATATGTCAGGTAGAACTTCCGCTGATCTTGTACCTATAGAAGGAAGGACGATGGAAGGGAAGAAAGGATATAGAGAGGGATGGATAGTGAGAGGGAGGGAGGGGGGAAAGACTACTTACTGATTTCACAATTAGTACCGGCGAATCCCAATTTACAGGTACACAAGTAGCCATTGATAAGGTTGCTACAATATCCTCCGTTTTGACAAGGATTACTTGCACATTCATTAATATCTACAAGTAAAAATACGTATTTGGTAAAGTGTTAGACATGAAAAAATTGAATTTTTTCAATCGAGTGTATGTTAGGGTTTTAGGCTTAAGTTATTTTGCATCTAAGCAGGTTGCTCACTTCTCGCGGCATGATAGTAGACACGTGGTTCAAGGTGATACTATTTTTTCATGTTTTATATTTTCATTCTGTAGTGATGATATTGTCGATTTTTATATGTACAAATGTAATTTCTTAACAGATTTAAAAAACTTACCTATTTGACAGTTAACACCGGTATAACCAGCTGGGCAGATACAACTATATTGGTTGATACCATTGACACAGGTTCCGCCATTCTGACAAGGTGCACTGCTACATTCGTTGATGTCTAAGACAGTAAAATACAAATTATCACTACTACATATACTAGTAGTTCGATTCTCGGGCCAAGTACGAGTTCAACCGGAAGAAGTCTGACATAATTTTCAATTCTGCCAACACAATGATGTAGACTAGAGCATAGCTTGTTACCCAGAAGGCAATATTAAATTTGTATATCATTTACATGTACATTTGCATTTGTTATTGGTAAGGCACACATTTTCAGTGTACTTTGATTTTAACATAGACCCTACACCAACTTTAGGGTCTATGATTTTAACTATCAATTTTGATTTAAAAATTCTTGCGCTGGGAATTTCTCCCCGCAAATGTCGTTTTATGCAGACGAATACACGTGTACATCATCATAAGCACACTTTCTACAGAAATCCATGTTTACATCAACATGTACTGTATGGTACATTTTATACATTAAATAGTACAAATGATGATTTTACCTCTTTCGCAAAGAGTGCCTTCGTAACCAGGAAGACATTCACATGAAAATCCATTGACATTGTCGGTACAAGTGGCTCCGTTCTGACAGGGAAGGCTAGCACATTCGTTGATTTCTGCAAAATAATGCACAACATTATATAGGGGTTGCCAAAGGTTGTCTACAAAGGGGCAAAAAAACGTGATAAAACAAACATTCAAGCAATACATCAACAAAAGCAGTATAACAACAGAGAAAATAAGTATTTCATTTTAAACAGAGATCTGCGGTAATGTGTTCTCCCATATGAAGGAAAGACAGATCTAATCTGAAAACACAACATATACAACGACCCACACTGTAACTGCAGCACATGTCCGTCATGAATATGTAATTACTGTGTTTGTGTTCAGACATGACGCTGTTTACACACGTCTTCAAACATCTAGTTAGAGAAATGAATATCTACTGCAATAGTCCACATAGGTGTCAAGACAAATAAGGTACTATCTCACATCTCTAGAGACCTTATTCAAATTTTAGCTTCCATTGGTTCATGTTCCAGGACGCTCATAATTATGCATAACCTATCGTTATCTCAGGAAGCTCATTTACCATGCGTGACTTGTCGTAATTTAATTATTGTAATGACCAAAGTGTTGGAGATTTGAGAGACTAAGTTTTTAGTCGAGGGGCTGTGAGCATCTGTCTCACCTGGCTCCGGTTTTGAGTGAGACCGTAAGCCAGAACTCAGGGCCGGGCTATCATCGTTTCTATATGCTATTTATCTTCCATTACACCTGTCTGATGCTTTGATATATATATAATGTCCATAGTGCAGTAACTTACCAATTTCACAGAGCGTGCTGGTATACCCAGGAAGACAAATACAAACGAAGCCATTCACTTGATCCTGACATTGGGCGCCATTCTGACATGGGTCGCTAGCACACTCGTCGATATCTGAAACGTGTAAAAGCAAGGTAACGAGTTAAGAAGTGTGGTCAATGATTTCTTCATCTGTAGCATGTGAGATTTATAGCACAAACACATTCGGAAGAAAAGTCCTAGGCAGAGAAGGATGTATGTTTTCAAATTTGGTCGTTTACTGGAGTCTGATTTACTTATACAGGTGGCCTTCAAGGGGGGTGGGGGATAACTAATAAGTGCAAGTTGCAAGAAAGGGTTTATTGAATCAGACACATGAGAATGAGACTAAGTTACCTATTTCACAGTTCTGGCCGAAATATCCAGCTCTGCAGATGCAAATGTAGCCGTTGACTGCATCCTGGCACGTACCACCATTTAGACAAGGGCTACTGGCACATTCATCGATATCTAAGGTTGGGAAAAAAACACAGTTTAAGATACAAAGACAACTCGTGTGTATGGTAATATGAAAAAGTTAATGAGTAACACTGCACAACAGAAGCAACCAACATGTTAATATCAACATAGAACGTTCCAGGGCAAACCAGGTGGGGTTACATTGGAACTACGTTCTACGGCACACCAGGTGGGAGGGGGGGGGGAAGATTTCTGTCACGCAAAGTTTGACAAACGCACATATATAAAAAGCAAGCAAGCAAGCAAGCAAGCAAGCAAGCAAACAAACAAACAAACAAACAAACAAACAAACAACACACAAGATTCCCTAGACGCCTCTATTCCTACGACCCTTTCTGTGATAAATGACAGGACTTAACCCAGGAGATATTTATCCAGTTTGTCAACCTGTAAAAGAATCACGGGGTCTGTGCAGATATATTCTGAAAGCCTGGGCCTAGTGACGTAAAGAGAACAAAACAAGTGATCATGAGGCAATCAATAATCAATGGATGAAAAAGGTCAAATGCACACACAACATACAAAAACAACCTTATTCAACGGAACACCAGTCATGCAATAAATTTAGTGAGGGAAAGAATCTTATCAGCACCACTGTTTTACCCACGTGCATGTGGCTTATTAGAAGTTGTGTATTATTCAACATTGATTTATATATTAAAATATGTAGATAAGTTTACAGGAATGTTATAAACTAAACCCTAGAGTTCAAAAATCAAAATGACTTTGTTTTTTCGTTGGCACACTTGATGGAAATGTCTTATTTTCCAAGTTAAAGAGCATAGTGTGGTCCCAATGTAATGATATTTGGTAGTATGTTGTTGTCAGCATCATTCAGACGTTCATGAAACATAACGTGATAACATGACAAAAGGACGTTTACAAACAATAAATATGTTCAAACATAAAATAGACTGGTCAAATTAATTAGAACTTATCAATATACAATTAGAACAGACAATTCAGGATTAGTTTTTTTTTTTCAACTGGACATTTTTGACATTGTTTTGCTCACTTTCTTCACAATGAACTCCTTCGTATCCTGCTTGGCATACACATGTGTAGCCATTGACTTCATCAACGCATGTACCGTCATTTTGACACGGGCTACTGTCACATTCATCAATTTCTAAAGCGAAGAAAGATTAGAGATGTTTTTTTAAAAAGATAAATTGTCATAATTATGAGTTTGAAATACAGTTGTATCATTCATTCATTCATTAGCATGATTTGATAGATATTACTGGTTGTCATGGCAATCACGGTATGGTAAATACTGTTAAGTGGCAAGCTTTAAGATGATTTAGTTATTAGAGACCGTCGTGCATTGTGTGGTTGGTTACTCTCTATTAATAATGGTGTAGTGCTGCATGCTCACGTTTGCATTGCAAATTTGGTACCAGAGAGCGAGTTTGTGTAATAAGTTCGTGTGTGTAACACCCAACAGAATCGATCGATCATGCCATCATCCTTTAACTTAAATTGATAATTTTCCGTCGCTATTCCATCAGGTCCCATCTCACGCCGACGCAGTGATAAAGTCGCCTCTTGCAATCATTCAGAATACATTGGTATAAAAAGGATGACAATTCCAAATAAAGTGTAGTTGCATTGTTACCTATTTCGCAGTGAACTCCTCTAAAACCTGGTGAACATTCACATGTATAGCCGTTGACTTCATCGACACAACTGCCACCATTCTGACAGGGGGCGCTAACACACTCGTTGATATCTGTCAAATTATAAAACATATTAGACAATTAACGTCTCTCTATTTCATTGGAACCAGATATGTTCTTTACACTCTGTTTTTCCAATCTGATGTGGTGAATATGACTTTAATTACCTCAATTCCATTCCTTTATAATCGTCTGTTTAAGATTTTGTTCTTCAGGAAGTGATTCCATTCTCTTCCCAACAAACAAAATCGAAAACCAGATTTTAATCAGACTGTGTGTTTTCCGTGTTTTCCAAGAACAATAACTATCTATGAGCGAAAATGTCACCAATATTGTAGTGTGAACCGCATAAATAGATTGAAGACCTCGGGAAATTAAAAATGCCTTGTTTATGTTAAAGTGACCATATGGATGAGGAATGGATATCTACTTTGGATTTTTAATTTATAAATCAATTTTACCACGCCTTCTTACTTGGAAAATCAATATGAAACAACATACCCCAAACACTTTTTTGTAACTCAATAAATTGCAGAAGATTGATAAATATGTAACTTCTTTGTTATTGTACGTACAATAACATACTTTTCACACACGTTTGAGCTTTATGCACTGAAATTGAGTTACAAACACAGACTTAGTCTATGTTGTTTCACATTGATTTTCAAGTAGGAAGCCATGATAAAACTGTTTTGTAAATTAAAAATCAAAAGTAAATACTCAATCCTCATCCATATGACAACTTTAAGACTTATGGGAATAAATAGTGTAAAATTATTATCACCTGTTTCGCACAGAACTCCTGTGTATCCTGGTATACATTGGCATTCGAAACCGTTGACATTGTCAATACATGCGGCTCCGTTCAGGCATGGATCGCTCGAACATTCATCTCTATCTATGAAATACAGAAAAAATAGGAAAAAATGAATGAATGAACAAACAAACATAAGAAAGAAAGAAAAAGAATGAATTAATTAATGAATATGTTCAGATTCAAAGCTGTTTTGAGTTTTAAGGTCCTGGTGTAGTTGTAGTAGTATGAAATGATAATATTTGGGCTATAATAATAATTTTTACCTGTTTCACAATGAACACCATAGTAACCAGGGACACATATACAAGAGTAGCCATTCACAGCATCTACGCATGTGCCACCGTTCAAACATGGCGCGCTCCCACATTCATTAATATCTGCAACAAAGGTTAAAGGTTAGTCACATATATGAAGATCTTTCTATCCTTTGTTTTGTATATGAAGAATGTTTTTGATGGCCACTCTTCCTGTCTATGACATCAAATATGTCGTGTTGTATCATATTCACATGTGTTTTTTGTTCGGTCATTTTTAGCAGATCTATTACAGGGGAAAGCAGGCATGTAATCGATCGATCGATCAGTCAATTACATGCCTTCTTGCCCCTATGGTTTTATTGCAATTATATTGAAAGTGAACTAATAAAATAAAAAAATAAAAACATCAAAATGGCAGACAGTGTAAAACCAACCTGTTTCACAGAATGTTCCTGTGTACCCTGGTACACATACACAAACGTATCCATTAACTTGGTCAACACAGTTTCCTCCATTTTGACATGGGTCACTGGCACACTCATCAATATCTGAAACAAAAAACGAAATTTTTCAGTACTTTGATTTAGGGACACGTGAATGGTGGAATTATTCAATATGACTTCACTATTTACTCCTCTTGTTACACACCTTAGAACATACCATTGACCTAATAACGAGTTGTTTGTTTCAAATATGCCCTTTTAGTATTCCCCCTCCAAACCCCCCAAGCAGCAGCAGCAACGACAACAACAACAACAACAACAACAACAACAACAACAACAACAACAACAAACAATGAAATCGTTACCAACCTATTCCACAATGTACTCCTGTATATCCGGGTACACAGTTACATGTATAGCCGTTGACATTATCAACACACGCACCACCATTCTGACAGGGGTCACTAGCACACTCGTCGATGTCTAATGAAAGAAGGTACAGAACAAGAAATTTAATAAGTTAAATAGTACTATTATTTGTCAAAAAGTCACACAATTGTACAACTAGCCGGTACTCGAAGACTGTGCCATATATTTTTGATCAAATATCATCAGGTTGTTTCAACGTTATCCGGGACAATTGACAATCATACCAATATATCTCACCTGTCTCGCACAGAGTTCCTGTGTATCCTGGTGCACATTGACATACGTAACCATTGACATTATCGACACATGTGGCTCCGTTCTGGCATGGATCACTGGAACATTCATCTCTGTCTACAAAGCAAATACATATGTGGTCAATCACTCGTTTGCATGTTTTTATCTCCCACAAGGGGACGTTATGTTATGATTCTGTCTGTCTGTCTGTCTGTCTGTCTGTCTGTCTGTCTGTCCATATGTATGTATGTATGTATGTCTGTCTGTCTGTCTGTCTGTATGTATGTATGTATGTATGTATGTATGTATGTATGTATGTATGTATGTATGTATAATGAACAACAATTATTCATTTGCATAATTGATGGTTTTTAGTAAGTAGGCTATATTAATCACTTATGTGCCCAGAAATAATAATATATATGGAATCACTATGGTCATCTGTCAATTAGAAATCGGGATCATACCATAGTGAGTGTTATATTCAAATAATCTTTTGCCACATGGAAATATTAGCAGAGGCAATCCTTTTTCCTGCACTGTACATGTATTAACACAATAGTTCACACAATTATCAATAAAAGGTTAAATAACTACCTGTTTCACAGTGAACGCCATAGTAACCAGGGACACATATACAAGTGTAGCCATTCACAGCATCTACGCATGTGCCACCGTTCAAACATGGCGAGCTTGCACATTCATCAATATCTGCAACAAAGGTTACAGGTTAAAGGTTAGTCACATATATTAAGATCTTTCTGTCCTTTGTTTTGTATATGAAGAATGTCTTTGATAGCCACATTTCCTGTCCATGTATCATCCAATCTTTCGTGTTGTATCATATTCACAGGTGTTTTTGTTCGGTCATCTTTAGCAGGTTTATTACAGGGGAATGCCGGCATGTAATCAATCGATCGATCGATCAGTCAATCACATGCCTTCTTTCCCCTATGGTTGTATTATAATTATATTGAAAGTGAACTAATAAAAAAAATGGCACATTTTAACAGACAGTGTAAAACCAACCTGTTTCACAGAATGTTCCTGTGTACCCTGGTACACATACACAAACGTATCCATTAACTTGGTCAACACAGTTTCCTCCATTTTGACATGGGTCACTGGCACACTCATCAATATCTGAAACAAAAAACCCCGGTTAATCAAATACAAAATTTAGACTTGTGTTGAAATGGTTTCAGTCAATCCAAAACGCCATCTTTGATTATTTTCACTGTATTATATTGCATTATTTGCTGCTTACAAAAGGGAAACTCCACTCCAGGAAATAGGTAAAACATAAATTTATAATCACAAGTAAACTTTGGGTTCTGGAGAGTCATTTCATGATTTCACATGACAAGAATTTGATGTGATTGGCAAGAAAGGCCAAATTGAAACTTGCCTCACATTCATTATCCTAGAAGAGGTCCTTTGGAGACATGCATGAATATTAGATGAACACTAAATATTCATGACTCCTTAGTGCTTATCACTTTCAGGTAAATATTCATTATTCCTCTAATGCATATGCATGTCGGCTGACTCCTATGCTAAGAGAGTTACAGAATGTAGAACAAGTTTCAATTTGGTAGTTTCTTGGCAATTACACGAAATTTAGGTGATGCGAAATAATGAAATTACTCTCCAGTAACCATAGTTGACGAAAATGCATGTTTTTCCCGTTTTTATGTTCCGGTTTTAATAAAACTTAACGAAGACAAAACATTACATGTCAGAGCAGACACGTACACACGATACATTCACACAAAGTATGTGAATACAAAACGTGCATTCCAGAATTAGAGAGTGGATTTTAAAAGGTGAGAGAGGAAGGGATGGATATAGCAGTATCATTACAAAGAGGTGGAAAGGGTTTACAGAGAGGGGTAAAATCCACGAGACGTCTCGTTTGGACCGCTGACATATCTCGTGGCACACGAGAAAGTATGGTGCAAACATCTGATTCACTCTTTACTTTACTCGATTTATTTCAGTGGGTTACTGATCATCCGTTACATCTAAACTCTTGTGTTGGCGCTAGAGTATACACTATAAATCTGTCAGAGATTAAAACGTTTAAATACAGAGTAGTCAGTATGTTAAATCGAATAGATTACCTGATATGAAGAATACTACGGACCTGATGTCTGTACTCGTCAGATAATTAGCGAATTGTGACATTGTGTGTTTCGTGACGTATGCTGTTACACAACTTTAATCAATGAAAATAATTAGGAATTTATCACTGCAGTTAAAATTTTAGTTCAGTCTATCTGTCTTTCGAAACATGTTCACGCTCACTCTACATGCTGGCACAAATCAAATATTTCCCTCGGGAAATCAGACTCCGCGATATTGATATAATATGCAGTTTGGCATTTGTGTCGTTTCAACATGTGAATGTATAAGTAATGGCTTTACATGAACCAATCATGACATATTCCATTACCTGTTTCACATAGAGTACCCGTGTATCCTGGCTGGCATGTACACTCAAATCCGTTCACTTGATCAACACACGTGGCTCCGTTCTGGCATGGATCACTTTCACATTCATTGATTTCTGTAAGACATTAACATAACAGTTCGTCATGATTTTTTTTACCCTTATGGCTCGCTTTCGGAGCGGGAAGACATTTTGCTTGAGGTCTTTGCGAAATACGTATGCAATTTTATTGCTGTATATGATGTATGTGTGAAACGTCATCGAGTTCTTACCTATTTCGCAGTTTGTTCCTGTGTAACCTGGCTCACATACGCATTCGTATCTGTTCACGAAGTCTAAGCATGTACCTCCGTTTTGACATGGGTTACTAAGGCATTCATCTCTTTCTGTAAGACAAAAGAGAGAACATTTCTAAATATCACCAATATGCCTCGATATTTTAAGATCTAAATGAGCACAGCTGTTTATACGTAAAGAGGCAAGTCAAACTAACACGAGGCGGATTCAAAACCAAGCTATATCGCTCTAGATTCAAACCTGGTGGTATCGACCTAATTTAGTGTCCTATTATAGGTACTTGAACAATTGAATACTTCTTTGGTTGCTTGATGAACCGTAATGACGAGGTATGGATAAGTGTGGATATGTCTTGTTAAAGACAGAAAGTTCAGTCTACCAAAAAAACCTTACCTAATTCACAAAGGGTACCAAGGTATCCGGCCGGACATGTACATATGAAAAAGTTGATATAGTCTTCACAATCGCCACCGTTTAGACATGGTTGGCTGGCACACTCGTCGATATCTGCATATAAAATAAGCACATTTGAGTTATTATGACAAACCTATCACTACACATTTGTACCAAATGGATAGACGAGTCGCGCGTGCGTCATCTTCATCGCCACATGAGCAGCACACTAAAAGCGCTCTTTTTATATACCATATTTGACACGCTTTACCCAATCATAGTGCACATGACACGGTGTAGTGCTGCGCATGGATATTTTTTTTTGCGCAGTTACATTTGTTCAATTGAATGTACGTAACTCGGAAGAAAATAGATTACAGGGAAAGTGTTGGAATTTAGGAGAAAAAAAATAGTTATAGTTATATATGAATCATGATTTTATCTTAGTGAGGTAGTACGGTTATTGTAAGCCCATACAAACTCTCAGTGTTAGCTGTCAGAATGTGAACTCAAATCAACATTGAGTAAAACCTTTTTGAAACTGAGTTATGTAAAAATGAATTTTGATCATAAGGAAGGTTATATATTTGGGATGAAAGGGCTTTGTGGTTTTAATGACTCGTTTGCATAATTAATTATTTTCAGTAATTGTGACGAGCGTTCTTAGTTACAGAGGAATTTGAATGGCATTTTACAAAGTATTTAAAAGTTGTTACAAAATATTTGAAGTTAATTGGTGTTTATAGAGTTAAGTAGTTGTAATCCCTTGGTACATAGGAAGTGTACTTGACCGTGAATGAACCTTGGGGTGACCTCATCAAAACATCCAAAATGATAGTGATATTAGATATTAATATTGGGTCAGATTTCCATAATTTAATATGCTGATCCAATCATTATAATATTTAGAGTAATCGTGTGATGATGAAATATCCAATGAGTAGCATGCCAACTCTTTGGGGAGGTGTTAGGGATTCGTACTAGGTTGAAATACACGTGTTTCATGTGAAATATTAGATTTGATTTTAAGTTCATGTGGAATAATAAATCAAGTCTCCATCCAGTGTAAAAACTGTTGTGCTGTGCTGTGCTGCATGCTTTGAGATTTGTCGTCACTCCCTGCGTAACTGACTGTTCGGTAACGCTTGATAGTTTAAGATCCGGGGTAGAACAATAACTACAACTATTAGGATAAAATAGATAGCAGAAATGTTTCAATGTATATTATACAAAATAGTTTCATCTTTTTTCGTGCACTTATGACTGGTAAATACAACATAGTTTTCAAAAGATACGTTTTCGAAAGAAAGGAGAGTACAATTTGGATATCTCCTAAATAGTTTATTCGTTTTCACATCTTTGGAACTTCCATATTTGTCATTTAGGTACTCCATTTTATTTTAGTTTTTAATATATGATTTGACATTAGTAGTGTTTATTTGAATGATGTTTTTTTTACATGTTATCATTTAGACCATAAGGTACATTGAGATATGTTATGATTGACTGTAAATTAGGTGTTGGGTGCTTACCTCATAAACATGGATGTTACCATGGCAGCTTCTATCCACTGGAGATGACATCGTTGAACTGGTCGGTAGACAAGCTAGTCGGTGTAACTTACCACTACACCTAACCCTTGAATGCTTACCATGATGTTTAAGTAATATTTAATCGAATAGAGACGTCTAGTGGAATGGGCAATTATTATGAGAATAAGGAAGGGGTGGGGTCGGAAAAGTTTATTGTAAGTAACACATACACGGCAAACACATCACAGCACACGTAACACACAATTGTAATGACTTACTGATGTCACAATTGATGCCAGCAAATCCTGGGTTACAGATACATGTGTATGAATTCACATTGTCAACACAGTCGCCAAAAACGCAGGGAGAGCTACTGCACTCGTTAATGTCTGCAACAATTTGATATAAAAATCGTGATAGGTTAAAGTTCTAGGCGAAATCGCGGCGAGAGTTTAGTATCGCAGGTTTTTGACCACTGCATCATACCTACATACATCGACGTTGTAGTCAAATTGATGCGGACTGCAATGAAAACGTGGTCCTATGTCAAAGTGAAAACGAGGCAGGTGACCTCGTGCGCCAAAGAAGTCAGTCTCGTTTTCACTTACAAGTGCGACGCACGCGCGCTCGTGTCATATCCAGTACAACTGTGCGAAGGGTCTATTATTGCGGAATTAGCGTATACACTGGCATCGACATTATAATAATGGAACATTGAAATCAAGTCTGATATACATAGACAATGTCAATTGGACGATTTTGTCGACTTACCCACATCACAGTTGGTTCCTGTCCAGCCAGGCTCACAGATACACGAGTAAGAATTTACGGCATCAATACATTGACCATTCTGACAAGGATTGCTGGCACATTCGTCATCATCTATGGTAAATTAAGAAATAACTCATTATGAGTCAACAAACTTACTCAAATGAAAAATCGAGCATATGTATTTTTTCAAAAAACAAAGGGGGGGGGGGGGCATACAACTTATTTTTTGAACAGCGACAGGTCAAAATCCTGAATAATTCACACTAGACTGGCAAGTGCCCGCGGGAAAGTGTCTTAGCATTTAGAGGAAAAAACTCCCGGTTGACTGAAGATTCTCACATTAATTATTGCGCGGCTAGGGATAACTAGCCCCTTGGGTTAATTAACAAGCCCAGAGACTTGTTCGTCAGTGGTGTTATTATCTCAAGAAGCTTGGCGTAGAGAGTTTGTTGACATAGTAATTACACCACGACAAGTATGTTCGCATGAAGCTTGATGTAGAGAGATTCTCGAGATAGTGGTGCCAATACAATTCTTTGAGATATAACTTAACACATTGTTTTATTCAAAACACCAGAGAAAAAAAAAAGAACTTCGTCGGAGGTTCCCCTATGCTATACCTACCGATTTCACAGTTGATTCCTGAGAAGCCGTCTACACAAATACACAGATATTGGTTAACACCATCAATACATGTTGCTCCATTCTGGCAAGGGGAACTGGCACATTCCTGGATATCTGATAGAACAAAGACAATTATTTGTACAACATCGTATTTTCTCTGAACAATGTCATAGTTTATTCACCGAAGGGGAAAAGTAGTGAAAATTGGCTAGCATTATGTGAATAAAATCTAGATGTTTGTTGTATCGCACAGACGTGACATTTCATTTGACAAAGTATTGCTTATGCAATTTTTTTCAATGAAACGTTGTTAGGGGCATGGTTTGAACTATCGTGATAATGTTTTTGTTTTTTTGTTGAGCTGTTATATTTTTTTTTGTAAAACCAGTGAAAATCTTTACAAATTTAGATTTGGCCTACATGCCTCCACCCACTTCTAGATCCAAACGCCGGGTAATAGTAAAATGTTGCATAGGGAAATTTCACTCGTTGAGACATACTGTCGACTGACAAACTTCGTACAATATGTGACAATTTGAGAAATAACAACATAAGTGTTCGAGAAATGACGTCATGGGAGTTAAAATTAGAATGAGTAGGGTTGTGACTAAATACGAAGTATTGCGGGGTTTGCTTATGTGATGACGTCACAAGGCAGCCATTATACTTACCGATTTCGCAGTTAGTTCCGGCGTAACCAGGCACGCAAGCACACTCGTAGAAATCGACGCCCTCGGTGCAGGTACCTCCGTTCTGACAGGGCGTGCTGGCACATTCATTGATGTCTGTAACATAAGTATATTTTTAGAATCAGACAAATACAATTGTGGAGAATATTACCTCCAGATTTACAGTACGAATGATTTACATTTAGCGAACACATTGTATTTACGCTTTAACAGACAAGGCTACTTTTCGAACAACAGTTGTGGTTACAATGAAAAATGCAAAATTATCCTAAAACGGCTGATAAAATATGCGTTCCAAATATTGGGTTACTTTCAAGATAAACAGATAATAATTTTTTAAGTACATTTTTTTTCTCTTCTCATATCGTTATTATATATCATTATTCTTATGACTTTAATAACTTGACATAATAAAGTTTGCATACACACGTACTCCAAACTAGTAGTCTGGCATAACGTATAGAAGATTCAATAACATATATTTGAGAGTAAATAATCAAACCATTGACTCTAATCGACATAGCGTCTGTGATCCAATTAAGAGTACCTTATAGTAACATCTACGGATGTAGATATTGTACAGATTGTGTCCCTTTAATTAGGTGTTCAATTTAAAATCTTTGTTCACGAGAGTTTCATTCAATTCGTTAGCATTTCATCAAACCTCAGACCACAAATATAGTGGTCTGAGATCAAACCGTTGTTCAGTGCAATTGTATTGCTAAGTAGCATTGTTGGCGTATATACACATACATATCCTATATCGCCACTCTCTGTTAAAGCGTGAATGCAACGCCTGAACGTCACTCATACTATTTCATTAATACATGCATAAATGCAAGCATAAATGCATGCATGCGTTATTTATCGTTTACGTTTATCGTTTTAGTCAGATTTTTACATTAGTAATACCACAATTTACATTTACCAATCTTACCCTTTACCTTTACGTTTTAATAGTTACGTTGTTTATGTTACATATACGTTACATTACGTTACATATTACTTCGTGCAGATGCATATGTTTGCAAATACCCCTTACCAATCTCACACAAAACACCAGTGAACCCAGCAGGGCACACACAAGTGTAGGAATCGACACCGTCGATACAGGTGGCTCCATTTTGACATGGGTCGCTCGAGCACTCGTTTGTGTCTAAGGGATGAGAATCATGGGAGTGACATTGAACACTGACTTCAGAAACACTGGGTTTTTATACAACAAATGAAATTAAAGAAACTTGCAATTGCTCGCTGAAAACGAAATTAAGACTTTAACCTTGAAAAAAAGGTTACTGGTAATAACTCAAATCTAAACTTTTTCATACCTCGTATCAATCTTATCAAACTAAGAAACTAAAAAAAGCTGAAAAAAAAGAAAGATTTAACAAACATTTCAAATCTTTTCCCTCTTAAACTGCCAAATAAAAATGTTGCAAAAATGTGACAGTCACAGATAAGGAAGAAACATCTGTTTTGCTTCCTTGTCTGTGATATAGTTTAGACCGATCACAAACAATCAAGAATCGTCCTTGTCCGTGGACTGACACAGTAATAATGGTCCTTAGCGTAACATATTTCAGTATAACAGGGCTTTCTAGTTATCGAGGTATATGTCATAAAGTTAGTGTTTCCATTGTGTTCATTTAGAGGCGAGATCACCAGTATAGTGTACGATCAAAAAAATTAAATCTCTATGGTTAGTTCTCAGGCTCCACTCATTCCAACCTACATGGTCAAAATTGATATTTTTTTCACACAACAATTGTATGTAGTAGGAGTGTAGTGCTAAGAACACAGAACCAGCATACATGGAGAAAAGAAAACTCTTTTGTTGACACTAAAGTACTTTAGTGTCATTCACACTATTGTGGCGAAAATTCTTCCATTTTCCAATATTGGCATTAAAAAAAAGAAACACTCGCATTAAAGTGTACAAAACATATTTCTTTAAGTAAAATCGTTTATGTCGGATGAGAATCAATTGTTCGTGTTTTAGCCTACATGGAACAATTTATCTCGCCACTATTAGCTTTTGGTGACAAGAAACAAATGCGCAACACGATACCGTCGTTGGAGGCGCTCTTTTAACCCTAGGACAGAAACTCGGGGTGATGTATCACTACACTGTATTAGTATAGTAATGCATCATACATGCGAAAAGGAGATTGTACTCCTATTGATCGAAACCTAATCTACTCAGCCCATTTCTTATGCGAATTTTTTGTTGGACGAAGGCTGGGTTACTAGTAAAAGTAAAAAAAAAGTACAGCAAAGCCGTCACCAGTCGGACCAAACCGTACGGTATGACAACATTTAACTCTCAGGAGATGACAGTACACATTCCCGACGTGGATATACAAAACAGGTGAAAGGGGGACACCTTGTTCATTTACATGATATCAGTACCATCAAAATATCTTTAAAATCTTACAAGGAAAAATAGTTCAATGAAAAAAAATCAAACACTCGGTATCACATACTTTGTTCACAGAGTTCACCGGCATAGCCATCGGGACATTGGCAAGTAAATTCGTTGAGTCCATCAATACATGTACCTCCATTAAGACAGGGAGATGACCAGCAATCATCACCATCTGTGAATAGATACAGACAATAAATTGGTCAAAAAAAAGCGCCAGATATATCATGTAATTTATCCTAATAAGTTTGGTTACCGTAGTCAATTTGTGTTAGGTCAAAGAAAAAATAATTGTTTCTGGTCAGCGCTCGCATCGGTCGGTCTCTTTTGTGTGTTTGTCCAGCCCCATGCAGTCTGCAAATCCACACAAAAATAACCACCATCCCTACTTCAGCGTGGACAATTGCAGAGCCAAACATATGAACAAGCAATTGACATGTTCCCCACATACACACTTACTCTAAAGTACTACATAAAAAAGAGCAGTAACTGCCATAAATAGTAGATGAGTGACAGGTTTGTTGAGAATTTGACGAAGAAAAAAAAAGTCCTGATTTTGAACTTAGATAAAAGAGGGCCTAGCCTATGATTTAAGTTCGCTTAGTCATATCAGCGCGCCATTTACTTAGTTGGCCATCCTGGCCCTTCATTCACTCCATTTTCAGTTGTAGTAGTCAACTGACGGTATGTTCAGAATGTCAAGGGAATGAGGATGGAGGGGTGATGCAAAGTCTTTTACAGTAGAGAACAACTCGTCTGTAGATAACGCAACAATTTCTGTGTACATCAAGTTCAACTGAAATACTCATAAATCTCCGCCATGTGAATCATGACACATCGATGTGGCCGTCACAGAACAAGCCTAACAATACCAGGAGTTTATTAAGCCATCTTTAATTCCCCTGTTAAAAGCATCCCTGAGTGTGGTAACTATGTGTCACTGTGTGTCGACATTTTACACTGGGTGTGGCTTACAGAACTGGTTACGGTATTGAAACAATCTCTTTGCACGTGGTCATTGCCCCGGGTGGATTACCACATTGCACAACATTCTATTATTTGAGGGTTGTATAACAGGTAGAGAGGGTTACACAAGGAAGAGTTCGAGATTAATGGGTTTTTTTTGAATCACTCATAATCATCTACTCACGAGGATTGAATGGTACTGTGCTGAATGTTTCGTTTTTGCTTGACCTTTAACGCACTGACATGTTTATGTAAACAGATCCAGGTAGAATGTACGATGTCAAACTAAATAATCTACAAAAAGTACCAAAGTGTATTTAAGACCCCCAGCTATTGCCGTGTTGATCACGTGACTTGTAGTAATTGGCTTAAAGGGGCACAAGCTGATTTTTGTATACATATTTGGGCATAGTTTTTGCTGCATATTTAAAAAGTATTCACAGTATTGTACTAACTGAAGCACACTTATTAAACCACCACTCGCTGAACTCAAAAATGGTATCGAACGATCCGGTGACGTAATTTATTATACGTATAGAAAAAGTTCACGAAATCCGTATTATGCAATCAGCTGTTCTAACCATGCCAGAAGACAATTATAGTGATATAGAAGACACTCGTGCATTGACGTCAACAATATATTTGAATGAGGTTTTGTTTAAAAGTATTTTCACTTGAGTAATATGTTCACAAACTTAGCTTGTGCCATTTTAATGAAACTTGATGTCACTAGTTAGTTGTGACCTAAGGCAGATTTTAAACCCCTAGGGTTTGCTTGTTAACTATCAATAGGAGCGAAAGATTTTCATTTATGTTTTAATACTCGTGAATAAACAAATTGAAAATGAAGATAGAACAATACCAACACCCGGTTCACAGCTATTGTCGTTATCACTGTAGCCATTGTCACCACCACTACCACCACCACCACCACCACCACCACCACCACCACCACCACCACCACCACCACAAAATAGTGTAACCCTCATAAATATAATCACCTGATGTATACTGGATCCGGAAACCTCTGAGGGCGATGTTACGATCAGTAGAGAACAGCAACCAAACTTCATCGGAGTTGATGAATACAGGTGCTGGTAGTTGGTTCAAAAGTGTCAAGTTTCCCATAAACGAGCCTTCTGCCTGTGTAAAATCTGCAGTAGGGCCGGAACCATATTCCAGTACATCTTTGAACTCTTCAGTTATAAAGTCCTCGAATGTCAGCTGAATGTAGTTGGCTCCATGGACACGGATCAAGTAATAACAGTTCAGTCTGTTACCATAGCTGTCTGGGTAGTTCGGTGATGTGATTATGCCGCTCTCTCCATAATTGTTTGAACCACAGTTCTGAGCTGTAAATAGCAACGCAGGTGTCAAACAGAGATTAAAATTGGCACAAAATTGGTCATTGTTGATTCATAAAGTTTCAAAGCAATTTTGGAAATAAAAATTATGTGAATTATTATTGGTTATATTTTGTGAAAAAAAAGAGTAACTATGTGGTATGAAGAGTGTCACGTTATCGTGATTTCTGTCAAGGCAATAGAGAGTAAACATCTCATGCCCAGTACCATCACAGTTCCTATACTTCGAACAGTTTGAAAATATTTAGTAAATGTCTCTAAACACAGCACGGTGTATTGACACATTTTACTCATACACTAACAAATAAACCAATGCAATGCAGGGCATTCACCTGATGCAATATGGGATCACTACTCGCGTATACAGTGGAAACTCCATAGAAACGGAATCCTATATATAGTACGATAGAAATAATATATTTTGAAAAAATTACCTGTGAATTCTCCACATGTTGGTCCGTGAAAACCTTCTGGACAGAGACATGTAAAGCGGTCTACGCCCTCACCGTCGACACACGGGGCATCGTTCTGACAGGGGTTGCTGTCACATTCTGCAAACAAAAAAAAGAAGAGTCAACATGACCACTCATACTCATTGATTTACATGTACATTTTGTACTTGGTTATGGTAATGTTTTTGACAAACAATATAAAAAAAATCTCACTTTTGCAAAGGATGTGTACGACAGAAATGTAATTTTCACTAGCTGTTTATGATCTTTTCATATTGGCCAATGTTTTAAATGCAATACACTTATTAATGATTTACATGTGCTTTCTTTTAATCTTAATAATACTCAAAATTTTGAGATATAATGTGAAAATCATAGTTGCGACTTTTCACAGTAATCTTCAAGAGCTGTGGATATTTTCATTTTACCATGTCCCTCTCGTCGTAGAATTCATAATTAAACCACCCTCATGAATAGAATGTAGCTTTATTTTGATAAATTGTTATAAAATCATATTCTCGGTCCAAAACGTTAGAAAATATCAAGTGACGTTTCGGGAGTGACCCTTTCCAACAGGCAAGTTCTAGTTCACGAAAAATAAAATAATATGTTTACTTGTGTTGTCTGTATCCGTCCAGTTCTAAAAACTAGGACCTGATGTGGAAACTAGTTGTCTGACAGAGCTCTAGAAAAGTTAACCCAGAACATGGAGTATACTAAATGTATATGATTCATGTATTGTAAACTTTCATTTTAACGGGCATCATCTATTACAGGTGGGCACAACGCTATGCTACGTAAACGAACTATGATGCCCAATATACCAGGAAATAACTTCTGTGCATCAAGAAATACATGGTACAGACTGGTACAGTCTGCCAGTAAACCTAATCAATGAAAAAACAGTAAACCCCTGCAAAAATGAGTATGACGATCTGTTGACACATATGAACTAATAGGAGGGGTGTTATGTATTATCCACGGATACCTTATCCCTCGACAGAACTGAAGTGAACATCATGAACAATATTGTCTGTCAGCACACTGGACGTTCCCTGTGTTCCTGATCAGTGATCTGCATTATCCTGAATTGCCAAAGTGGTCCTTGAGTCAATGAATGGCCGATCTACTCTCAGACCAGTAAACGAATTCTTTAGTGGTCTGAGATCTGTTGTATCGACTTTGCAAGGGCAACAATACTAATATGCCATTGTCTATATGATTTTCTGTTGGGCAACTCTCCAAGATTACGTAACAAATTTGCCACCAACCCATTCACTATTTCAACCATGGGCAGTGTAGTGGAACCTCACTGTTTCTGTGCAACGTGTCCATTGTACCTGCCACGCCTATTACCCATTCAGAAATCTAGGTAACCTCTTTGGAGTGTTTGAAAAAAAATGGAGGCAACGACGACGTAATGGTGATGACACCGTCTCTAAATTCCCTGTTCACGTTGTCACAATTCATTACTAAGTTTGTAATACGGAATCTAAGTTTTTCCACACTATCTTGCACATCGAACAATATCAGCATACAGTTAACAGCAAAACTACAAAGTTTATGTAACTAACAAACGCAACAAAGTTTCAACCCATAGTAACACTGTAGTACACCACATTATAAGATGATATGAGAAATGCAATATTACTAGGGACATGTAAAGGGGGGGGGGTTTAAATTTTTATACAATCACGGAGACGAGATTAAAGCAATAGATGTAATAAGAATTGAAAAGTCAGTGGAAATCAGTTCCCTTGAACTGAAGAAATCGATTTTTAGTAATAATTCTCGTGCATGTTGTTTTACATGCATTCTTTTTAAATATGCATTATTGTGGTAAGCTGAAGGGACACGCTGATTTACTGTCTCATACGTCAGGCAATTTGTGTCAAAAATAATGTTGACATGCAACATTCTAAATATGTTTTAAGAAATATGAAAACATCTCGTATGTCAGATGAGTTGACAGACCGTGTCCAACAGCTTTTAAATGCGAAAGGTCGACAGAGTTGTCAAATTCTTAGCATATTGTTGATGCCATTTTAACATTGCATTGTAAGATTTTCATGAATTGTGTTGTTTTTTGTTTCTATGCTTGTGAAGGCTTAATGAATAGATAAATAAATAATAAATAATTCGATTTGAAACACTTCCTTACAGCATAATTTGTACTATAGACTCACTTGGGGGTAACGAATGGCGCGAATGTATTAATTTAATCCAAAAATACATATTTGTTTGATTGTCCACTACTTGTGTTTTTTCTAGCAATGGTTCACATACCCTCCTCGTAACAAGTATAACGTAGTTAAATCTCCCGGTTAATGGTTGAATCTAAGGCCTAATGGTCGTCCTGTGTTACTTGGAAACGACTGTATCTAAATTTTAAATTCTGAAAACAAAAGCCGTCAACAAACATACTACTTCGATCGTTGGTGGCGATTAATCATAATGTCAAAAGACATATGAAAGTATTGCAAACTCTGTACAGCCTCCTTTCAAACATGATAGTGACAGCATGGATGTCGATGTAGCAGATTTTTATTGCGATTTTCGTGTGCCTAAAGAAACTGTAGTTGCCACAGTTTCACTTTCGATGACACACAAAGACACATTTCTAAACAGTTCAAGTTTGAGCTTGTGTAAAGGAAAGTGTTAAGTTTCATTGTGATGTAGAAATACTAGTAGATACTTTCGAAACATTGCCTGAATGCCTGAGACAGGGTACAATGATAGGTGTGGTGGCAGTACCGTCTTTCAAATGACAGTCGCCAACAATTGATTGATTGTCATGCAATCCACACCTAATTGTTACACATCAACACGTGAGTCACCTCATTGTCTTTCCACCGATATACTACTGAGCCGAGTTAATTGTTAAGTGTCTTTGAAAAGGTTCTTTTTTTGTAAAACTTCAATTGTTTGTTATTTTCTATGATCCTGTAGATTTACCTTCTGAATATTCATGCGAAAGGTGTAGGATGCATGATTTAAAATACTTGAGGGGCGTCACCACTGACTATCCTCCTGAAGCATAGATTGTGTACGACAGGCATAGCATGTATGATTTTAAAATGTCTAGGGCGTCACAACCAGATTTCCCCTGAAGTGTCGTTCATAAATTTAGACACGTCCCTATATGAAATTAAAGATTATTGTGGAATGATAGCATTGCTGATTAAAGTTGTCGAATACGAGAGTTTTGCTCTGACCGCCCAACAGTAGGTTGCAGTGTAGAAAAGTTGGCAGAGTTTCCGCTTGGGTGGTGAATAATTATCTATCAGCCAATACAACTTCGTGTTCTCACTAAATAAGTAATATATACATGCTTCATCTTTTGTTATGCAAAATAGTTTTGAACAGAGTAATGGCTGCCGATTCAGCCCACAGACTCTCCACGTACCAACTCATGTACTGTAACAAATGATCAGCTTTGTACATCTTGTAGTTTTTTCTACTCAACTCAACTTAGGTATAAATTAATTATCCGGGTTAGCATTTGATTGCATGTAATCCATAGATATTTAATTGACATGGTGATTTCTCTTGATACATACTAGACAACAGTCATATCGATGGGTGATGGTGGGTTAACATCCTACAACTTCCTGCATTTGCCTGTACTAAAATTGACAGTAACTTTAACGCAAAGAGCGAGAACAACTTTGTTTTGCATCGCAAGGTGAAGTCAAATTTTGAGATTCGTGTAAGGTTATTGTAATGTCTTTCAGGTGTTACGTCACCGTTTCTGTTTAAACTTGTCAACTGGAGTACAATGGCTCACCGCACCCCTTATTCCCTAGCTATCAATATCAATGCGATTGAGTACTATTACCAATAAGTATGGTATTTAATGTGACTATTGAAATACCTTTCCCGAAGGGACTTTCTTCAAGGCACCAATCAAATTAACCGTAACAACTAGATATATTATCATCATTAGTCATTAATAGCTCTCCTTTAAGGTTACTCCCCTTATTTGAGTAATAGTACGTTCAGTGCCGCCCTTTGGTCCGAACCGAAATGGGTCTGTGTTTTTCGAGCTGAAGAGTCTAAAACGGGGTCTACTTTGCAGTATTTTATTGCTGGTCTAAAATGTGGTCCATTGTCCTTTACCAAATCATAACTACCCCGAAATGTTGCCTCCTAAGGAAAATGTATTTAGGTCTAAACTTTCATCTTTTAGAACTCTGAAATGGTCTAAAATGGGGTATTGGTTTTTAGTCAAAGTGGGTCTAAAATGGGGCCTGGGGTTTCCAGTACTGGCCCCACACCCCTACCAGAGCTGGTCGTTGGTACCGCTCTCGGGACCTCTCCATTGCTGGCTCTTACCTCAGACCACTATTCTATAGCTCTTACATAACCAGACTCTCGGCACACAACCAGAAATACAAATGGCGAAATTGGGTGGGGTCCGGGTCCACACCTTAAGTGGGGGTCTTGATAAATTTAAGAATATCAGCTGTTTCAAATAAACTTCAATACCCCAAATTTCACATTTTATTTCTCGTATGACTGTACACAAATGTCTGTCTGTACAGACAGACGTAGCAAGTGGTCCGGGAACGTACCCCAATAATTATAAACATGCCTGGTCGAAAGTGAGAATCTTTAAATGCATATACCAATATGGGAGACTTAAAAATGGAAATGCTACTGGTTACAGTTGTCACAAATGTGAAAACAAATGTTTAAAAAAACCACATATCTATTGAATTCTCCATAGATAGTACACAACCAATATTTAACAAGTTTTGTCTAGTGAGGAAACAGAAAATGACGTACCATTCTCGGCGCTGACAACAATTGCACCCACACAACTTGCTAATAGCAGTAACTGCAGCATCATGATCGTGGTGTTCTCTGCGGTAGCTAGCGTTCGTCTATGATGGCAAGTAGACCAGGTTGTTGAGCAGCACAGTCAAGGTGTGGTTATCTTCAGCGTCCCCTGTAGACTACAACCGGTCGAATAGGATAGACGCACGATTTGAAGAAAGCTGAACAATACAGTTATTTGCATAACAAAATGGCTATAGATAAACAAATTTAACAACATGGATTTAATAATGAAGAGTGGATTCCTGAGCTGGAAGTCGTCATAATGAAAAAGGAATTGGATGCTTCGATCTCTGTTGAGAACTTGATAGAATCGAATTTATGCTATAAAACTGGCATTACATAGATAAAACAAAGGCAAATGTTGTACCTATTTACACGAAGACAAAACTAAAGGCGAGCAACCTCCGCTTTTTTTTATTGGGCGTCGTCTTAACGAGACGATCGATATCCAGACAAAGTACACCAACCATGGTCAGATTTGATCATCTTTAAACACAACAATTACCAGGTTTTGACCGCTGTTATCGACCTTCTGAACATTGAATTTGCACAACTTGTCTATCTAAAAAAAATCACGTAGTTGCTATTCAACAACAGGTTACTGAGAGCGTGCATAATTATTATCAAAAAAGGACCTACATCATGTTTGTACAGGTTTATAAAAATATCACCGACTGGTTACTGCATATCACAGTTTTGTAACGTGAACGGATAGACGTAAAGGAAATGTTTGCCTAGTGTACACATACATGTTGGAATCAAAATAGCTACTGATTGTCAACTACATGTGTATTGTCAATTGTCGCATCAATGTCAAGTTATTGCTTTGCTGATAAACACGAAAAAAAACCTGATCACGTTAATCCCGTAAAGTATAGTAGTAATATTGGCTTTGATATTGAATACCACCAATCAAAAGACGTTATACTATAGTTATCTCAAAGACATGTAAAAGTAAAAATCAATGATGTTTAGTGTTGAATGTAAAGTCAGAAACAAAGGAGTATATATTTGTACTGCAATACTTGAAACCATTCGCCTATGACCTCTGACCCAGTTTACTTTTCAATGAATAAACTCGGTCTATCAAGTGCCAAAGCAAATATGTTAAGTAAGAGCTAAAGGAACTGCAACATAACGGCAGCCATTTTCACAGCCTCCGCCGAACGTCCAACAGGTGGTTACCAGGGACAACTTGGATCTATTAGGTTTTGTCACAGTCCCACACACACACACACACACACACACACACACACACACACACACACAAATATATATATATATATATATATATATATATATATATATATATATATATATACAACTTAACACTGAGTTTCTATATATAAATAATATCATGAACCATACAGTTCTAACCCAAATATTTCGAAGAGACTGAGCTCCTCTTCGAAATATTTGGGTTAGAACTGTATGGTTCATGATATTATATATATATATATATATATATATATATATATATATATATATATATATATATATATATATATATATATATATATATATATATATATATATATATATATATATATATATATATACATATATGAAATGAACTGACGAACACGTAATGCAAAATATGCACAATTTTCTGTAACCTTTCCTTTTTTTCATTTCACTTGGTCTCATGTATGTATGTATGTATGTATGTATGTATGTATGTATGTATGTATGTATGTATGTATGTATGCATGTATGTATGTATGTATGTATGTATGTATGTATGTATGTATGTATGCATGTATGTATGTATGTGTGTATGAATGCATGCACGTGCGTAAGTTATTAGGAATTCGAAACATGTAAGGAACAAAATATGTCAATATACGTAAGAGCACTTTTTTGTTTTTAAAAATAGAGAACCAAAAAAAGAGAGCAAGTGACAAAGTTAAGTTTTGTATCAACTTTCTATTTATATTTATGAGTTGAATAACTTATGAATTTACCTTTTTTTCTTTTCATTGACATAGAAAAACTCGAACATCAAAAACAACAACAAAAGCGTTCGTGTCGTGATTACAATTACAATAGTGGCGATGAACTCACGCAAAAGCTGAGGGGGGGGGGGGTAAGTAAACTTATGATAACAGCCTGATTCAAGTACTTTTACAGCCTTATTTCTATAATTCACAGTTAGCCATAATATTTAGAATATTTTATGATTGTAACGAAAATATCAAACACGTTCGAAGCATCTCATTGTGAATTAAATGAAAGAAAGGGGTTCAACGGGGCGTAACAAAGTGGTCACGGGTATCAATGGCTTTCATTCACTATGAATGAATCACAATTACATAATTTATGGAATGGTAAGAATTCAAGAACGGATCTGGAATAACAAAGAGATGGAATACTTTCTCCTACCTAAGAAACCGCCCAAGCTAAGACTGTTTCATGCTCATTTCCGTGGGGGAGTTGATAAGACAAAACCAGCCTCATGGGGAGGGGGTGTCAATTGTGGTCTGCTGCGTAAAAGTGGCCTTCTCCCAATTCCATTTTTAAAGAAGTGCCCCTCCCCAATTCCCCCCTTTTTTTAGGCCATGGCCCTCCCCTATGTTTAAATATTTCAAAAACTCGGATTTAATAAAATGATATCGGATGTGAAAAGGGACCCGAGTCTGAGACTCACTGGCAAGGACTATTACACACCGCTGCCACCACATTAATGGCGTTGATGACACTTGTTTCCCTCTGGTACCGCCACAGTGAATGTGAATGCGACAGGCACCATTATAACCCCACGTCTTTGTATGTAATTAGCACAATTGAAGGCTAGACCTCCCAACGACTTGACGTGTGCGCTACTGATAATACCTGGACAGAGGTCAACACCACACTCCACATACATTATCATATTCCAACTCTCTTTACCACATTATTCAACCATCTGTCTCTCCTGTGATGCCCACTCATCTCCACACACACCACAACTAAATAAGTGATTCATTGTAATTTGCAAAGTTATCAACAGCAATTTGACTGATCTGTTCTGATATGACAAATCAACTTTGGCCCTGGTTGGATGTAGTAGCGATGGGGCGTGACAACCGGGTGACCATAGGGTAGAATGCCAAAGAAAACAGTGCGTGAAGGTTAAGTACTACAGTGAATTATATTTCATTTTCAGAAATGTGGCCTTCCCTCGAGAAGCAATGGAAATAGAGATAGGTGTACATGCGAGGCACCACTTGAATGTATGTATGTATGTATGTATGTATGTATGTATGTATGTATGTATGTATGTATGTATGTATGTATGTATGTATGTGTGTGCGTATGTGTGCGTGCGCGCGCGTGCATGCGTACATACATGTATGTATGTATGTATGTATGTATGTATGTATGTATGTATGTATGTATGTATGTATGTATGTATGTATGTATGTATGTATGTGTGTGTGTATGTATGTATGTATGTATGTATGTATGTATGTATGTATGTATGTATGTATGTATGTATGTATGCCTGTCTCACGGTGTGTCAAAAGGTTTGTCAACGCCCCCGGGATGTTTCACCGCCACTGCTAGTGGGAATGATTTCAATATTATCATGGCAAATTCGATTATCAGCAACCGTAAGTGTTAGTCCAAAGAAAATCCGACATGCTGACACCGACGACTGGGTGTAAGTCAATTATAACTGACCAGAAGAGAAAAAAAACCCAAGTCTACACTTTTGAAAGTAAGAAACAATTATCACAACAAAGACAGAACATTTGTACAAATATTTGTAATTTTAATCGTCATTGTAATATTTTTTTCCATCTCAATCAATCTTTCAATCACAACCAAACGTAAATCAACTAACAGATAATTCTTAATAAACACATTTTTACTTTCACAATATAGTAATACCGTGGTAGTGAAAATAGGGGTACTGTTTGATGAAGTGTTAGGAAATTTAAAACATAAGTGCTGTAGAAAATAAAACAAAATTAAATACTACTACATTTGAAAATTGAAGTGGAGGTTTTACAACAGATGCCACATATCACCCTGTTAATCTAGTCTACTTAAAGACATATAAATATTGATATTGAATATATAATTAGATACCATTCCAATGTTTCTTTTGCTTCGCTTGGCCAATGAAAATAGAGTGACCAAAGGGGCCTTGTTACTACGAGTCGCTAGACGAGTTTTTAACAAAACGCTTAGGCCACGAGTATTTTTTGGTTGATGATGTAAAACATTGTGGACTAATATGATTGTACGTTTCCAAGTATATTTTTATGAAAAGTCGGAAAAAATAATGTTCATTTGGAACGTTTTGACGCTGAGTCATATTTCTGAAGACCGCAGAACCAGTGACGTAGATATAGTGTTGTATATATTCCACATTTTCTGTTTAAAATCTATTACTTGGCCTGTCCATACAATGTGACGCAATAGGGGCAACAGGCAAAAATAATCATAAATGAGCTAGATTTATATGACAAGTCAGTGTCAGTGTTAAGGGAATGAGCTGCAGTAATAAGTCGTATATGTAAAAAATAACACCAAATCAAGAAAATTACAAAAATACGAAGACGTGAATCAAATTCTACAAATCTCTTAGAGAGTATGACATACCCGTAGGCGTATTTATTTAACAAATATGTGTGAAATGGTTAAGTAAACAAAACTGTTAAATAAGTTAGGTCTGGTTAAAAAAAAATAAGAAGACAAAAGTCATATGTCCTGATTAAGGTATCGTAGACTTCCTGCATAAATGATGTTTCAAACGTTACAGTTCAGTATTTCGTTTTGGAGCCAAACTTTGCTCGTAACGGGTCCATCGGTCACGTCCAAGCCTGTAAAATATGACGGATAATTGGTCAATTCTGTAGCCACATATGTTTACATTGAGTAGGTGAGATTGTATATACCGAGGTGTACTCCAACAATACGTAGATCGAGACAAAATGTGTTTTCAATAGCAATTGATTAGTTTAACATATTTTAATAGTCTGTTAAGAAAACAATGTACCATATATATCCAATCTGATGTATTGGAACAAATTCGTTTTGACCAACACTAAGACGCTGTTTTTTGTGAATCAATCTAACAAATTACTCGGTTTATTTGACATAATTCCAATAGCCTTACTGTTGGCTAAACACAAGATTAGTCTTATATATATCTACACAATGGAATTTTAACTTACTTGTTGACCAAGTAACTGTCTCTACACGCATTCACTTTCTCTGTGGATATCCACGTGGTCAGTAAGGTTTCTTCGCTGTCGCATAGATGGCATTGGCCAGTCCAGCTGGTGGTCTGGTCACCGTTGTTGAACACCACGGTGAAGCCAAATGTAGGGAAACCACATTCCTCGCTTTGGCAGGAACAGTAGCCTACACAAAGTGTAGGACCTAGACAAACAAACAGGACATTGACATGAACAATTCTTTAGAGATGGCAAACATTGAACAGTTTGTTGTTAATCATGAACTTGAAAAGACACCGGTCTTTATGAAATTGTCTGCGATTACCAGTGAATTGATCAAATGAATGCATGAGGTTAAGTGTCGTCGAATTACTGTACTTTGACTTGAATTCGACGCGCGACATTGAATTTACTCGACAACTAACCACATGATAAACATTGTAATTTTTAGAAAGAGTACGTTTTATTAATAGCCTACCCACTGACTAATCTTTGAACTCCCGTATAGCATCATAAAATTACTTATTAAATCATTTTTTAAAAATATTATTGAAACGATAATCACGTGTTCAAATGGACAGAAAAGTTGGTGAACATTTAATACCTGCATCGTAATTTAGCGCCCTCTCGTAGGCTGACCGATAGCTACCAAGGAGCATCCCTGTTGGAGTTTTGTCTAATTTGATCTCGTCTCCAAGCTGGTTGTACCAAGTTCCCGCCAAATCACAGAATGTTGCTGTAAATTTGAAAAAAAAAGACAAGAGATATTCCAGTTTAAGACATTCAATCGGTTGCTGAGAAAATACTGAGGAATAAAAATAGAAAAATATTTCGAATACATCTATAACAATACGAGAAGTGTCTTACCAATTTCGCAGTTGACACCAATGAACCCTTCTCTGCATGTACAGGAGTATGAGCCAATCTCATCGGTGCAACTTCCGCCATTTTTACAAGGTAGACTGGAACATTCATTGATATCTGGAATAAGATGAAATCATAATAAATATGTTTTTTACAGTTACTGTCATGATGGTTGCCTAAGAGACAGTTGTATAATATCTACGAATAACCTATGTATGTCTAGTCAACTTATAAAGGATATCACTTTCAGCAGTTTATTGTTTTCGTATGCAAGCTTGTACACATGCACCAAGTATATACACCTCATTTTGATTACACAGCCTGGCAAACCGCATTTTGCTTCTGGAGGTGCAGCCAACGGGCACATTTGTGGTTTTCATTAATTATATATTGTTTCAGACCAAAAATGTTGGCTTTAATACTATCGCCCCCCCCCCCAAAAAAAAAAAAATGTTAGGAGGGTCTTTATTAGCTGGTCTTATGTGCCCTCCCACTGGTGGTGAAAGAATATCTGCCCTCCCTCCCTCCCATTGGGTTTGGCGCGTCAACCCACTGCCTACCTAATACTGTGATTTACCTACTCCCCACCAGGAAAACGTTCGTGTTATCCACTATACCAACAACTCATTTTGACGAACAGAATATGCGCCCCTCCCCACACAATTGCAATTCCATGTCCCCCCCCCCACACACACAGTATCAAAATCAGTACCTCCCGTCGCATGTCGTCCTTGTTTGCTCCCTTCCTGCTACCGATCGAAAAAAAATGCCCGACCACTGAACAATTGTGTAAGAACAGCTTTTTGCAAGAACAGTTTCGTTGCTTCTGGCTGTTTTGTTGTTATAACCAGTTGAGTGTTAATTAGACTAACAATCATTTGACAAGTCTCAGACCACTATAGGACAAGTGAATTTAAATTCGACCTTCAAAATACAGACACATTGCACAAGAATTCAAAATCTGTGAGCATATGTATGAGGTGTAAGGGAGCATAACGACATTTTGGATAAAAGTGCAAATGCGCTCGATATGCATGGTAGCAGTGCGATTTCAAGTATTTTCGCAGATCTTTACTGTCTATGGGATAGCATGCGATATACCACGGACGATATACCACGGACAGACAAACTAAGATAAAACTATTGTTGTACACGTATTCATAAAAGCTAGCAACAAATGTTGATTTAATTACACCCAGTAGGGTGGTGTCTCCACTTTCAAGTTTTTTTTGGCTGCACATTCAACCTCCTTCTGTGTTTATTCTCTCTTCATGACAATGTGATTATATCTATACACTATGACCAAGGTATCGCTATCACCTATTTGTGTAATCTACCTCAATGCAATTCCAACAACTTGTGCCTATTTTAGTTTGCCGATAGCTTGATTTCCACAGTTGTATGTTGTAGGAAATATGAAAACATGTGAACATGACCTTAGAAACGCTCCTCACGTGACCTTATATGGGAGCGTAGTAGATTTATATCAAGAACCCCGAATACCATAATGTCTATAGATATTACACACCTATATCGCAGTGCTTGCCAGTGTAACCCTGTTCACATTCACAACTGTAACTACCAAGTCCTTCATCAACACAAACACCGTGTTTACAAGGGTTAGGATCACATGGGTCGATATCTGAAATAAGAGCATACCGTTTATACATGAATCTAATCTAGAGCGAATTCGAGAAATTGGGTGTGCCCTCTAATATGAACCTATCACCCAAAGACCAACAACTAGGTTGCTCCGACTTTGAACGAGATTTTCGTCAGGTTTGCTAGCTTTTATTAGAAATCGTGTGAAGGCGGTTGAATTTCAGAATTGCGCGAAAATGTTATGCGATTATTGTGATCGGTAACATAGCAAATATCAAACAACGTTGACACACAGACAAGTAAATTACTTGGTTGACACAATATGAACAACACAAGCATTTATTTTTAAAAATTACCCCACACGATGTTCATGATAATCTTTCAAATTTCAATGATTGTTTTAAATTAATATCGCATCAAATTAAAGTGGCCATATGGATGAAGATTTGGTATGTATTTTGGATTTTTTAATTTATAAAACAATTTAATCATGGCTTCCTACTTGAAAAATCAATGTGAAACAACGTTGTCATTGACTAAGTCTGTGTTTGTAAGTCATTATATTATTAAAAAAAAGCTAAAAAAATTTGTAAAATGTTTGTCATTGTACGTACAATAACGAAAATATTTTACAAATTTTTATTAATCTTTTACAATTTATTGTGTTACAAACAAGGACTTGACATGTTGTTTCACGTTGATTTTTTTTAAGTAGGACGCATTGTTTTACAATTCTTTGCAAATTGTATGAATTAAATTCCAAACCAAATCCTCATCTACATGGCCACATTACTCTGACGTCAGGCTCCCACGTTCTGTGTACATACCAATGCACATGACCACGATGTACTGAAAATTTAGTTTTGTGACTAATACATACTTAACTTTATACTGAAATATTTCAAGCTTGTGACTGTCGTTATATGTGCAAGGAAATATACGTTAGCTATGGTATATACTTTATACAATCGATATTTTCTGTATTCAAGGAAATTGAGGTGTTAATACACGCAAATGTCAAATACCCAAGGATATAATCATGGTAAAAAAATATATTATATAGTATCTGTAGCAAACGTGCCACGTAAATGAGATTGTAAAACATGAGATCTGTTTGTCAATCTCATTGTTATTAGGTTTGTAATGGCCCTGGCATCTTGTCCCAAATCGCAGCCAACAATGTAGGTGTATGTCACAGACTATTGTCTGTAGGTGAAGTAATTAAGTTTGATTAGTCATCACACAGTCCTTCTAATTGACTGCTGTTGTCTCGTTCAAAAGTCATAGGAGAACCACAAACTTGAACTACGTTATAAAGTTTATCAATCTTTGAACACAGTCCAGTTTGACAATATAGTACATAGTGATGTGTTCGAATGAAATAGGGTGTGATGACTTTCTATGACGGTCCTGTAAACATTGACACTGGTGACGTAACTAGACGTTTCTGCTTAGTAGTATAATGGTCTTGAATGTACAATGTATTGTGTTCTTTCATTCCAACGCATGTCCAAATCTGAATAACACATAGTCACCACGGTGTGTAATTTGTCACTGACAACATGAAAACATGTAGTTAACAAGTTTGGCTCTATGTCATAAATCTACTATTCAATCACAAACCATTAAGTTTCTTACTTGTCTGTGTTTGAATGAATTGAGTTCTAGCCTAGCTGTAGACTTGAAGGATTATCACTACTACACTATTCCGCTATCCTAACAGATATTTTGATCACAGTCCCTCTATCACATACTATGACCACCGACAATTTAAAAAAACAAACACACATCGTATTTATCATTTAAATACAACATGGTTACGACACACGAGGGCCCTACAACCATTTTTTTTTACAAATATCAGAATAATTGTGAAATGAACATAATTAAGCAAATTCCAGAAATTTGTTCGAAGAAAAGGGAACTTAAACAGTACGCTCTTCCGAACGCACATGAGAACACGATGCTCACCGATTCACACTTTCAACAATAGGCGTTTCCAGACCGGTGATGAGTAGAGGGACTGTGTTTGGATTTAAAATCAGTGTCCCGAGCAATTTGGAAGGATAGGCAAATTTTTGGTCAGCAACCTCTGTATTTGGTTGGTTGTATATCATTCATAATATTTTCCTTTGAGTATAAACCAGTTTGGTAAAATTTCAAAACAACAACAAGAAGTTGGTGAGTCAGTCAGGCAGTTAGCCTACCGACCACTACTGAACCAACCGACCAGTCAGCCACCCAGTCCACAGTTAGTCAGTCAGTCAGTCAGTCAGCCAGTCTAGTGACGGTATGATTGGATAAGATAGAAGTAGATTTGCTATGCTAAAATAAAACAAGAATGAAAATAAAATGTCCCTCGAAATTGTTTAGCAGTCAGTTGCTATTGACTCAAACAGGGGGACAAGGAATAGATAACATACTTATTTCACACTTCTCGCCAGTCCAATTTGGTGCGCAAGTACAAGAATAACCATTGACACCATCCACGCATGCGCCTCCATTGAGGCAAGGGTTGGGATCACAATCATCGATGTCTGGAAGTTAAAAGTGAGAACAATCACAATGAAAGACAGTAAAAGACGCGTTGTGTCGACAAAGCTGCCATATATGTTGAATATATTGATAGGTGTATTAACGTTGATCAGATCAGATTGTTATCAAGGTAAAATGTAACAGTTAGTTAACTATGTGGCCCTACAGATACAGACACAGAAACAGATACACCCAAGCAGACGTACATACAGACAGACAGAAAGACAGACACACACACACACACACACACACACACATACACAGACAAATACACATATACATATACATATACAGATATAGATACAGGCACATATATACACAGACAGACAGACAGACAGACAGACAGACACAAAGACACAAAGACACACACAGGCAGACGTACTTACACACACACACAGACAGACAAACACACATATACATATACAGATACATGAACATACACAGACAGACACACACTTACATAGACAGACACAGGTAGACGTACATATAGACACACACACAGACAAACAAATAAACACAGATACATATACATATACAGATACAGGCACATACACAGACAGATCCGACAGACACACATACATAGACAGACACAGGCACACATAGACATACACACACAGACAGACAGGCAGACAGACACAGACACACATAGACACAGACAGACATAGATACAGACAGACACAGATACACACACAGACACACGCAGACATACAGACAGACAGACAGACAGACAGACAGACAGACAGACACACACACACACACACACACACACACACAAATGAAAACAGAAATAGCTATCAAGAATTATCTATTTTCCGAGGATCAATCTTGAAGAAGATATTTAAAAGACTTGGGAAAACTGCAACCATTTATTAGGACAATATACTATTGGACTGACTGGACCACGATTCATCGAGTTGTAACCCCCCCCCCCCCATCAGAAGAATTGTTTGTTTTGCCAACTTTGACTTAAATTGAAGAAAGAATTATGAGAACTTACTGATTTCACAATTGGTTCCTGTATATCCAATCATACAGATACAACTGTAGTAATCAATAGCGTCAATGCAAGTAGCCCCATTCTGACATGGCTCACTGGCACATTCGTCGATGTCTAAAAAGGGTTTAAGAAAGTTATATTGATGATACCATAGCTTACGTCAGTGATAGCATAGTAATTAGTATAAGTCAATAGTAGAATGTGGTATATCGATGTTAGTATAGTGTGCGTGTCAATGATAGTGTAGTGTATGTCAGTGACAGTATGGTGTATGTCAATGATAGTGTAGTGCATGTCAATGATAGTATAGTGTGTGTCAGTGATAGTGTAGTGCATGTCAATGATAGTATAGTGTATGTCAATGATAGTGTAGTGCATGTCAGTGATAGTGTAGTGTGTGTCGGTGATAGTGTAGTGCATGTCAATGATAGTATGGTGTATGTCAATGATAGTGTAGTGTATGTCAATGATAGTATAGTGTGTGTCAGTGATAGTGTAGTGTATGTCAATGATAGTGTAGTGCATGTCAATGATAGTGTAGTGCGTGTCAGTGATAGTGTAGTGCATGTCAATGATAGTATAGTGTGTGTCAGTGATAGTGTAGTGCATGTCAGTGATAGTGTAGTGTGTGTCGGTGATAGTGTAGTGCATGTCAATGATAGTATGGTGTATGTCAATGATAGTGTAGTGTATGTCAATGATAGTATAGTGTGTGTCAGTGATAGTGTAGTGTATGTCAATGATAGTGTAGTGCATGTCAATGATAGTGTAGTGCGTGTCAGTGATAGTGTAGTGCATGTCACTGATAGTATAGTGTGTGTCAGTGATAGTGTAGTGTATTTCAATGATAGTGTAGTGCATGTCAATGATAGTGTAGTGCATGTCAGTGATAGTGTAGTGTATGTCATTGATAGTACAGTGTATGTCAATGATAGTGAAGTGTGTGTCAGTGATAGTGTAGTGTATGTCAATGATAGTACAGTGTATGTCAATGATAGTGTAGTGTGTGTCAGTGATAGTGTAGTGTATGTCAATGATAGTATGGTGCATGTCAATGATAGAGTAGTGCATGTCAGTGATAGTGTAGTGTATGTCAGTGATAGTATAGTGTATGTCAATGATAGTGAAGTGCATGTCAATGATAGTATAGTGTATGTCAATGGTAGTTTTGTGCACTACAATGATAGCATAGAGTGTGGAGTGAAGAATTTTTATGTAAACCCATTCACCTATTTCGCAGTGAATTCCCGTGTAGCCTGCCGCACAAGTACAAGTGTATCCATGATCAATGCGCTGGGTACAGGTTCCACCATGTTCACAAGGACTGCTCGCACATTCGTTGATGTCTAAAAGTAAAGTAAAGTAAAGTAAAGTAAAGTAAAGTAAAGTAAAGTGTAGTAAAGTAAAGTAAAGTAAAGTTAAGTAAAGTAAAGTGTAGTAAAGTAAAGTAAAGTACAGTAAAGTAAATTAACGTACATTACATTATAGTACAGTATAGTACAGTAGTACAGTACAGTACAGTACAGTACAGTATAGTTCGGTACAGTACAGTACAGTATAGTACAGTACAGTACAGTACAGTAAAGCATAGTACACTTTATAGACCTCCATATATTAGCATATTCGCCGTATATAACCTGACGTTAGACTCTAACACCATTCAAATGGTTAAATATATTGAGGATACTTCCGTTCATTTCTTTACAATTGGTTGATTATACAATAAAACAAGTACAATCTCTCTCTCTCTCTCTCTCTCTCTCTCTCTCTCTCTCTCTCTCTCTCTCTCTTTCTTTCTCTTTCTCTCTCTCTCTCTCTCTCTCTCTCTCTCTCTCTCTCTCTCTCTCTCTCTCTCTCTCTCTCTCTCTCTCTCTCTCTCTCTCTCTCTCTCTCTCTCTCTCGTTAGACAGATACTTACTTATTTCGCAGTTGACACCCGTGAAACCAATGGCACACGTACACGTGTACGAATTGACAAGGTCTGTACACGAAGCACCATTCATGCACGGCATACTTGCACATTCGTCAATATCTGAATATGGAATAGAGTTAACACATGCGTCAAATAAAATTATATTAGTAGTATAAGAAAGTATTTGAGAAAGGACAGATAAATAGACTAAGCTAAATTTCAAACAAACAAACAAACAAATACACAATCAAACAAACAAACAAACAAACAAACAAACAAACAAACAAACAAACAAACAAACAAACATATAAATAAATGAACAGTGAATAAGCAATAAACGGTAATACTAGTGCCGTGTCAACACTTCTCCGTATCACCTACAGTAACTATATTATTCTTATGAAAGAAATTGCCACACAGAATATCGTCACTACATAGTTTCATAAGATAAACGTCATTAAGTGACATCATCCCAATATCGCATTTATTATTTTTTTCACTTAGGAACTGACATGATTGGGTAAAACATGTCTATAATAAAACGAACACAATCTGTAACTTCTCTAGCTTGCAGCAAGAGTCGTTGGTACATCCCGTACTTCTACAAACTGTCACTTAACTACCTCGCAGTCAATTCTAAAAAAAATCGTAACTATAGTATCTGTGCATTTTATTACTAACGGTCATAGTGTAGCAGATATGTCAATTTCAGGAATTTATAAGGTTTCTGGTGATGAGGATCGATTGAGGTTGAAGGAGGAGGAAATAATTTTACGCTGGCACCCCATTGAATTAATAGATTATTTACATACTTTAGTTCCCTAATATCTAACTACGCTATCTTTCAGGCGTGTTCTAAGTAGGGTTCTTTTGGGGCGTGTGACTTTTTAGATCTTTCCGCCGTTTAAAAGAATTGAACTTGGGGCTTGTCGTTCTATTCTCGCTATCTGCAATACAATTCTATGCATCGCTAAGGAGTCAAATGGAACGCAGTCTCGCGACCGCGCTTGCATTTGTCGACACCTACATTTCCGGTCGCCTATGTCAATACAGCTGAATGTTTCTTCCAAACAGTTTAATTGTAACAAATCAGATAAACGCAAGTTTTAAGCTCATATAATTATGGAGGTGGGAAATTTAAATATGTACAGTATCTTTCCAGGGCAAAATTACAAGAGATGTCTACAACTGAAAATCGGAAAGAAACATTAATGTGTATTAGCATAGCCGACCGGAAGTGTAGTTGTCGACATTAGAACGCGTTGTCGCGCGACTTCGTTTCATTTGACTCCACAGTGATGTGTAGAATTGTATTGCAGGTAGCGAGAATTCCATAACATTTAGATATAGTCAGGTTGTGATGACCTGCTATATATCTTCCCGTGATATCCTCTGATAAAGAATGTTGATCCGAAACATCAGATTGCATTTATTGATCAGGACCGTTTCATTCGTTTGTCATGAATTTGTAATCAGGTCCATTAAGAAAATTTGAGTGGTTCCGATTACGCTCAATATTAGCATAGGTGGGATAGATAGATTTTTTATTCTATTTTATTCTATTATTATTATTTATTATTTAAACTTTATTACAGACCCATAGTCCAGAGAAGAACAAAAGCATACCACAAGACAGCGTGATTTTTACATAACAGACAATACAAACAGAAAATATTACAAAAGGTATTATTTTAAAAGAAAAAAAAATCAATGTAAAATCTTCAACCTGTGGCCCTGAAGCCCACCAAACCATACATCACATGTAACAACATGATTAATCAGAACATTTTGGCTGTCAAAAAGATGTAACATAAACCTAAATTCCGCGGCCTTTCTTCTCAAAACAGAGAGAGAATTGACTGAATTGGAAACAAACATGCTTGATGCACTGGCAGAACTTGGAAGTCCTATCAGCCTCCGGAACACATTGTTGTGACAGACAATTATATTTTGCATACTACTTACATTGAAGTCACACCATAAATGGTTTCCGAAAATGTTATTGCAAAACGCTGTGAAGAGACGCAGTTTCACCGATATAGTACATGCAGAAAACTTTCTCAATAAAAAGTTGGCTCTACCATAAAGTGCTCTACGCTGTTCAAAATATCCCGATTGTCTTTAAGATTGTATTATTTATTTCTCGAATACGTAAAAAAAGTTTAGGGTCGGCAGTGAAAAGCTAGGTGGGGTCCGGTAACCGGAACCAATACAAGCAATTTTTTTTTTTTAGGCCTTACTACGTTTGGGTGCAGACATGACGCTGTTTATGCATGTCGCCAAACACCCAGTTAGAGAAATGAATATCTTTTATTGCAGTAGCTCACGTGGGTGTCAAGACAATAGGTACACTAATATCGTATGTCTGGAGATGTCGTTCAAATTCAAGTTTAGTATCCTTTGTTTCATTTCCATGACGCTCATTAATATGCATGACTTATTGTTATCTTAGGTAGCTCATCTCCTATGCATGGCTTATTGTGATTTAATTATTGTAACAACCATGGCGTCGCAGATTCAGGACTTAGATTTTGACCTCGGAGCTGTGAGCATCTGTCGACTCCTGACTGGCTTTGGAGCGAACCCGTGAGGCCGAACCCAGGGCTTTGATAAATAAAGTCTATGTTCCAGTTATACCACATACATCGTCTCATTATCGTTTTACTACAAGTTTTGCTGATCTTAAGTTCCTTATGCACTTCTTCGCAGTCAACGAACCACTTACCTATCTCACAGTTACTTCCAGTGTAACCAGGTGTACATTGGCAGCTGTACTCATTTATGCCATCGACGCATGTTCCACCGTTTTGACATGGCTGACTGCTACATTCATTGACATCTACAGATTATCCAAAAAATATCAATAGTAATATACAGTTTGCATAAAAAGACTGTCTTTTAGATGTTTCATTTCGTACCTCATTTTGGTACAAATCGGCTAAAAATCAGGGCGTGGCTCATGGTCTAATATAGCCATGTTTATCCCGATCGATGCGATCGATGGCAATGAAAGAAACTTGCGATGACTTGACCAGCGACCAGGTAGTATTTAAAACGACTTTTCAGACGGAAGCGTATCAAATTAAGATAATTTGCGATTCTGAGTGGCTAAGATTGAGCGCGCATATGAAGGTTTAATATTTTGTGGGGCATTACTGTAATTGTCACTTCTCATAACTGTAGTTTATTTGTAAGTCCACTTACTTTCCTCGCAGACTGCCCCACTGTATCCGGCTATACATGTACATATGTAGGCGTTTAACAGATCCGTGCAAAATCCTCCGTTTTGGCATGGATTGGGGTCACACTCATTGATATCTGATTAAAATAAAAGTATTGACAAAGTTTAACGAAAAAAAAAAATCTTTACACGAATAATTACAGCGCCATCTAGCGGTCAGATTTAATGCTACAGTAGTCCAGACATCTTGATCGTCAATTCATAATGCAATCTGATTAAAATCTGATGTGGTGAAAGCGGCTAGCTGCCTTTTATTTATCTCTATTTCCATCGTTTTGTGTCATTTGTTTTCAAGGCGGCAATCACCCAGAACAAAACAAACTATACATGTACAATTCAAAACGATGGAAATAGAGGTAAATAAAGACATCTAGCCGCTTTCACCACATCAGATTTTAATCAGATTGTTCAAAATGGTGCTTTGAATATTGTGATGATAAGTTTGTCAAGATGATGTTTACTCAAGTTTTTTGTCAAATATTAAGACGAGCTATGCATTAAAAGAAACGCATACATTGGAAATATTAACACCACCAAGCATTCAAGCTGTTCTTGGGTGTATAGTAGGCGCGAAATGGACATGAATGGATAAAAAAAAGCATTTTCAAATGAATGTTTGTAGAGAGTTTTGAAATGAATAATTCTAAAATTTTATATTTACTCACTAGTTGAGCAGAGATTATCGGTCCATCCAGCAGTACACAGACAACCAAAAGACGCCACCCCATCAACACACGTGGCTCCATTTTCACAGTTATTTGGACTACAGTCGTCGATATCTAAACAAAAATTACAGCACGAAAAGTTATAATTCGACTAAATGCTAATCATTGAAGTACATGTATGTTATCTTTGATAAAATTTTAGCAGATCTCGACTGTCACAACGCTCTTTACTTGATAAACGAGCTGCTACAATTGTGATTTGCCGGGTAATATGGAAACAGACGTCTGCAGTCGTGTGGAGCTAATTCTAGTCTGTTTGACAAGTATGGACCTTACTTGCTACTTCGATGGTCCCTCAGATCACATCTCATACAACTGCGTATAGTGTGAATCTACGAAGTCACGGACAGTTAGAATCTTTGTCATTCGTTTGGAATGGTCGTTATTACAGTCCTCTTCCGTAGAGCGAGTCAAAGCTATTAAATGAACTATTAAGATCTGTGATCGTCATCACAAGGTTTCATGTTGAGATAGACACCATAAAAATAACACACATACATCACTTACACTGCACTGACCATGGAGTTTGTTTGAACTTCAACAGATAATACCATGTGTAGTAGTGTGCATACTGTTACTGTTTATATCAGTAACTAAATACAGAGCCCACACAGTGTAAGTGATGTTTGTTTGTGTGTTATCTTCACGGTGTCTATCTCAACATGAAACCTTGTGATCAGGCTCACTGATCTTGGCAGTTTATTCAATAGCTTTGACTCGCTCTACCGAAAAGGGGTGTATTTCATTTTATTTAATAAAAGTTGTTTCAGTTAGGCCAGAAAAAATAAAGCTGATCAACAGACCTAACCTACTCATAACAAAGCTATTTTACTCGTTTGTGATGGGCATACGACCTCGTGTAGCCTCAAACGTCAACAAAATGGCAGCTAGCTGCAGAACTTGTGTTCTTTAAACAAATTATTTATGAGTATCTCTTGTTAATTTTCAATGCATTAATACTAATAATACAATGCGTGCAAATAATTACATATGAAAATCGTAAGATATGGTATCAAAGACAGCAAAGAAAGTGCACTAACTGTAGAATTGATGGCAAGGAAGCTCTTAAGTTGTCACAGAGCTAAATCAACAAAAGAATTAATGAAATCATAATGACTGATGAATAATGCACTATATAGATTCTAATGTATTTCTCTCAATATCTATGACCGGCTCGTTTATTCGTCATTCACCCCTGTCCAATCATTGTACTACCGAAACAAATCACCCTACGTACCAAAAGTGTTGACCTTGGTTGTCCGTTTAACAACTTTCATAATTTGCTTGGCCATTGCATAAAATAACGTGAAAGTTTGATATTTTAACGAAAGGGCGCATAGGCTTAAATTGTTTGTATCCCTAGACTCCAAATTTTACATTAAGTTTAAGATCAAATGATGTAAATGTTATTAAAATCTGACGTAGGAATACGGCCCGATACCTTTATTTACCTTCGTATATTATTATTTGCTTTTAGTTATATATTCCTGTTAGTGGGAGTGACAGCCTCTTTCTACGATCACTTCGAGGACGACAAATAAAAAACAATTGATAATATACGAATAAAATAGGGTTATATTAAATGAATCGAGTCGTATTCCAATATCCGATTTTAATTTGATCCATGGACTTTGATTAGTTCCTCGGTGAACTATTACCATGGCCCTCGACTCACCAGAATTCTGTTTTTGTATTACTTTCAAAGAAATGTATATTTTGTTTTCATTTTCTGGTGGAATCAAATTTCAATTCAATTCAATTCGATTAATGCTACGTAGTCGCTTCAGAAACAAGATTCCAATAAGGTAACCCTACTCTTGCTACATTAAAGTTGTATATATTCTTCGTGGGATTTGGAAGGGGCTGAGTATTTTGAAGAATTTTCAATCAAGGCTTAGGGGAGAGGCCTCCAAAAGCTCACCTATTTCACATCTGACTCCAGTATAACCAATCACACACGTACACGTATAACCATTGACGCCGTCAGTACAAGTGCCACCGTTCAAACAAGGTGAGCTGGCACATTCGTCGTCATCTGTAAAGGAAAAGGTAAATGACAATCTCTCAATGAAACGTAAAGACTCCCTGGGAGAGCCAGTCATATTGAGAACATACTACAGTTGCATTATACAGAGAGTATTTTCAAGAATTTTCGATAAAGTGTTACAAAGTTTGTGTATCAAATTCAAAACATACATATACATGATAGACTGTTTTTCTTACTGGTTTACAGTATAGGGTTGCCAGTTTAGACAATAGCAAGTATGTGTATAGTTTATCTGATTACACGCGGACCATTCAGTAAGTTGTAACAGTTCTGTGGGAAATGTTGTAATTCTGTGGTCGGACTAGACTATTCACATACTTGTAACAGTTCAGTGAGAAGGGTTGTAGTTCTGTGGTTGGACCATTTACTGTGTTTTAGTTCAGTGAGACTGGCTGTAATTCCGTGATCAGGCTTTAATACTGAGTTGAAACAGTTCAGTCAGAAGGGTTCCATATCTTAGATACATGTTATTATGATCTTAGACTTGTAGGATTCCATCGACTGTTGATAAAACATCTAGATATAGTGACCAAGATACTAGTCGTAACTTACTGACTTCACAGTTAACACCACTATAGCCGGCCAAACAGAAACAAGTATACATGTTTATACCATCAACGCACGTGGCGCCATTTTCACAAGGTGCACTTGCACATTCATCATTGTCTAGAGAGCGAGAAAAAAAATTAACAAAACAAAAACAAAAAACAAACACACAAACAAACAGACAAACAAACACAAGTACATTAGACATTCTAACGAAAATACCTCATTATGAACATTTCCAGTGCAAATCATACATACACACGTTGATATGACGAACTTGTGATTATGATTAATTTTGGCCCTTGTCGTCAACAAAAAAATAATAATAGTATGATGAGTGGCACAAGCTGAGATTACAAACTTTTTTTTTACTCAAGTTAAAGTATTAACATAAAATCTCAATTAAAGTATTCTAGGATAATGTTAATGTCTATGTATGCCGTCTATGACAATAAAAAAGTGTTTTCTTACAATGTTAGAACAGTTGAGTTCATAATGGGATTTTCGTCGACATTTTAGATATAAATCATAAATGACGCGCCTAAAACGTATAAACTCAACTTATGGTCCTTTTTTGTAATTGTCAATAGGATAATGCATTGTAAGTTATTCGATTTCATATTGCTTTTTATCGTAGAGGACTTGATCAAATTATATATATCTGTCTATCTATCTATCTATCTATCTATCTATCTATCTATCTATCTATCTATCTGTCTATCTGTCTGTCTGTCTGTCTGTCTGTCTGTCTGTCTGTCTGTCTGTCTGTCTGTCTGTCTGTCTGTCTGTCTATATATCTGTCTATCTGTCTAGCTGTCATTAGTTGTTATCATCGAAGGTCATATATAATCATTTTGTATATACATGTACTTACTAATTTCACAGTTATACCCAACCCATCCAGGAACACATTGACAGGTGTAAACGTTGATGCCGTCAAAACACGTACCACCATTTTGACAAGGGACACTGGCACATTCATTGACATCTGTTTGAAATAGAGTAACGACTTGGGGTTAACATTTGATCGTATTGTTTAGGTCACCAAAATGGTAAGTAGAGCGTTGTGGCGATTTGAAACTTTTTACTTTACGATCGCAATACGGTTTGTGACAACGTCTATTAGCACTTTTGTGAAAGTCATGCACGGAGAGTAATCTGAAGTTGAGGCAAAACATTCATTCATTCATTCATTCATTCATTCATTCATTCATTCATTCATTCATTCATTCATTCATTCATTCATTCATTCTCCCTCTCTGAATTACCGACAGTTACTGAATGAAAACTTTGATTCAGTACTTGACGAGCATAGGGCCAATCTACAGTGCGTGTATTACTTAGTTCTGTTTTTCCAACTTGTTCGTTATAACAAGGTTACAGTATTTTTTACTTGCAGTGTCAACTCTCTCTCTCTCTCTCTCTCTCTCTCTCTCTTTCTCTCTCTCCCTCCCTCCCCCCTCTCTCTCTCTCTCCCTCCCCCCTCTCTCTCTCTCTCTCTCTCTCTCTCTCTCTCTCTCTCTCTCTCTCTCTCTCTCTCTCTCTCTCTCTCTCTCTCTCTCTCTCTCTCTCTCTCTCGTGAGAAAGACACTTACTTATTGCACAGTCGACACCTGCGTAGCCAGCAGCACACGTACACGTGTAAGAATTGACAAGGTCTGTACACGTAGCACCATTCAGGCACGGCATACTTGCACATTCATCAATATCTGAATATGGAATAGAGTTAACAAAGGAGTCAAATAATATACTAGTAGCATGGGGTAGTTTTTAAGGAAAAAAATGAAATCCAGATAAATGAATAGACAGTTAGATATTAAATAGACATACATACATACATACATACATACATACATACGTACATACGTACATACGTACATACGTACATACATACATACGTACATACGTACATACATACATACATACATACATACATACGTACATACGTACATACGTAAATACATACATACGTACATACATACATACATACATACATACATACATACGTACATACATACATACATACATACATACATACATACATACATACGTACATACGTACATACATACATACATACATACATACGTACATACGTACATACATACATACATACATACATACATACATACATACATACATACATACATACATACATACATACATACATACATACATACATACATACATACATATGCATGCATGCACGCAGGGAGGCAGACAGATGGATAGATATAGATAACATTTAACTTACTGATTTCACAATTGTTACCGGTATATCCATCGACACAAGTACATACATATTGGTTGATACCATCTACACATGTTCCAGCATTCAAGCAAGGCTGACTGAGACATTCGTCGATATCTATGGTTAAGAACAGATAAGGTAACATTACAACATATGGTATAGATGTTAACGCAATATTTGCAAGGTTTTTTCCATTCATTTCATAGGAATGAAGGCCCGCTTTTAAAATTTTGACAAAATGGATAATACATGCACACGAAGAACCACAGGACAATGTGACTCAAATTATCGCTTGCCATCAAAGATAAATTTTGAAATATTGAACGAACAAAATGACAGTTAATATACTAGTATATGCTGATGTTAATAGACGCAGTAAATATATAATAATATTAAAAACAGGAGTAATTAATGTTTGTTGATATACAACGTTACCAAGTTACTTCTTTCGAAGCTTCGGCAACGTCACAGCGCCAACTCGTGACTAGCTGTAATAATCGTAAGAAAGGCAACAATCACGTTGACACTTACTATACTACTATTTAGACATAGATATCAACGAACCCCCCCCCCCCCAGAGAAAAATAAAAAAAAATAAAGAGAAAATAAGAAAATTATTTAACGTAACACAGAATGATAGTATAAGAAGCAAAACATTTCATCTCTGTCTCTGTCTCTGTCTGTCTCTGTCTGTCTGTCTGTCTGTCTCTGTTTCTCTCTCTCTCTCTGCATCTTCTTTTTTTCTAATAAATTGATTACTTAATAGCTTAGTGTAATCAAATAGGGTTTGAATCAAAAAACGTTTATATCATATAAAGCCACTTAGATGGATGACCAGGTCTCTAAGTCGTTGTCAAGGCGACAACCCACAATCCTACTTGTGCAGTGTTCCGTGTGTCAAGTGTATAATCAGCTTTGAAATATTTCTGAAAACAGAGAAAAGTGTGATGGTATCAGAGAAAAGTGTGATGGTATGGCACACGTAACCTACTAATTTCACAGTTCACGCCTGCAAAGCCCGCAGTACAAAAACACTGGTAGGACTGCATCGCATCCGCACACACTCCTCCATTGAGACAGGGAGAATCCCAGCAATCGTCGCCATCTACAAGAAACAACATAAACATTGTCTAAAGAAAGTGAAACTAAAGTGTCATTAAGTGACACTAGAGCATGCATTAGGGCTTAATTAGAGTGCCTATCGTCTGTATGAGTAGCAGTAATTCAGAACAAAAACAACACGCAGGGAACAAAATGAAACAATAAACATAGAATCTGGTCCTGAGATTGAAATTTTCACTATTTCGGTCTGGAATTAGTTCGTTTACTCTTTCGTCCGTGTCTGAGATTTCAGGTAGCATTTTCACAGACATTACTTACAAGTCCGTGAGCAAATCTTGTTTGACAATATTACATGTTTAACTGATCTTCGAAAGTTAGCATCTGAGACCAGACTTCATAGGTGGAATTAGTTACCTAATTTTCTGTACAGTAGTTTAAGAATTACCCTTGATATCATACAGTAAAAAAATTGCAGGATTTAATCGAAAATGTTAGAGTTTGACTCTTTACACCATGTTTGAAAGCAATTGTTTTTGTTTTGAATTTAACTTTAAAATCGCAACTGAAACATTTGAAAAAAAATGTTTTGTGAGATGACATAACTTTACTCGTAATATGTCGTACACCCTGAATAGTATTGAATCAGCTGTGGGTGAACGTATATTTTGAAGCTGTATATATGACAATGAATCAAAACAATATGATTTTTCGGTCAGCATATAAAATCAGCGCCCTCAACGGTGACCACCATTTCAAACGGATCAGAGCGATTACCGATTAAACATCCACCATGTCTAATTATTGGTATTTCAACAACTTTTAGTGAATAGATTATTGTGGTTGTCTGATCGAAAACCGATACTACAGTTACAAACTAGTACAGTTTTAAAATGGCGACAGATTCAAAACCAAGATTATATTTGTCACTACACCCCCTACGGATAATATTGACCACTAATTAACAGATACAATGGTTTTCTCCTAAGTAATTGACTAATTTTTATTAAAGATATCTTAAAGTTGGCCAATTGATAAAAAAAAAACCCCACTGTCCCAGTTGCAGCTACTACAGCAATAGATACATACAATAAATAATTCGTGTAATTGTAATTTGATTGTTTTGTATTGAAATGCAACGATTAGCTGAGATAGAAGAGCTATAGAGTGACGTAATCGTGAAAGTCATCCGGTGATGAAGTCTTCCAATACCGTAACGGTTCTTTCTCTCGACCCTTTGACACGTTATAGTCAAGAATTAGTGACGTGTATGTTGTGCTAGGAGTTAATTATGTAGGGGGAGTTACTCATATCGTGTTATGTGATGGGAGTTATCTTGGGGGAGTTACTCCTGTGTTTTGTGCTAGGAGTTATCTCGATGGTGGTGGTGGTGGTGGGAGTTAGTCTTCGCAATTTTTCTGTACAGGCATTTTTTGAGCTTTGGGACTATGTGACAGTCTGAGTGTGTTCCAGGCTTTCACCCTCTCTAGTACAGTGAAGGTGCAACTCTTTCCTATTCACTGGCAGTCTCAGTAATGTGTATTCGTCCCTAACTGCTAGCAAGTCAGTATTGAACTTACAGAACCCCCAAATTCTTTCCCCGGAGCATTCACGTCACGTGACACGACTATCACGGTACTGAAGCGGCCCAATTACATGTATGCACATTCTCCGAAAGTTTGATTGGGATAGGTACGATACATTATGATGATTTGAACCTTGACCTCCATGATTCTGAAGCTCTTCTATCAAATTTATAGATCCCATAACTCCACTATTACGCATAACATGTGCCTACCTGCAACATAGTCGATTTGGAATCCCGTCTTTACGATATTACGATCAGTAGTAAACAGAAACCATACGTTAGGTCCTTGAAGTGTGAACGGTTCGAGAGCCTGAGAATTCTGATCAGTTAGATTTCCTTCGAACTGTCCGCTTTTCGCGTTGAAGTCAGCAATATATCCTACGCCATATTCAAGGACATCTTTGTTTAATTCAGTATCAAAATAATTGATATTAAAGGTTATTTCTGTAGCACCGTGTACTCTGATATGATAGACACAATACTGCCTGTTTTCGTAATAGTCTGGATAGTTCTGGGACTGGAATGATCCCGATGGTTCCGAGAAGACTCCACCACACGTCGTCTGGGCACCTGTAAATATATGAGAAGTTACAAGCAAGTGTAATTTGCATATCTGAATGACGTACACATTTTAGAGGTATTAACAAATGCATTGCCCTGATAGATATTTTCATTTTATCATTGCATTTTACTCTGCATTGTCCACACCTGTCCATGACTGCTATAAATATTACTTCAAACCATGACAACATGACGATGAAATGTGTAAACAACAACAAAAACAACAACAACAACAACAACAATAATAATAACAATAACAGCATTAGGTTCAACAATAACAATAATTTCGTCACTACTACTGCAACGAGACGGCCGACCGCAAAGCATTCTCGATTAATAGTAACTGAAGTTCACTAAATCAACTCTAACTAGACAGTAGACTCTATACGTCGTGTCATTTCGCCCTCACCGGCCTATAGGAGAGTGGTGCAATTGGCCGATGTGTGAGGGCGTACCTTCTTATAGACTACTCTAGACGTTCATTGTGACCCTTGTTTTCAATTTTTAAAAAAACATCTGTAACTTATTACTTTCCCGTTTGAATTTGGAAGCAGTAAAAATGTCACTTCTTTAAATGTGTTCGTTCTTACCCGTTCTCACGTCACAGGCTTCACCTTCCCAGTCTGTTGTTGAGCAAACACAGGTGTAATAATTCGCACCAAGTCCATCTACGCAGTCTCCATTTACACACTGAGTTGCAGAAGTGCTGTCGCAAACTGTTGAACAAAATGTAAACATAATGTTGGTATTTACATATGCACCGGTTTTCATAGAATTATAGGGTTTCCTTGATCAGTTTAGCAATTATCAATTAGAAGTTGAGTTCATTTTGCTTGTAAAATGCACTTAAAATGTTCTACTTACTGGACAGTTCTAAGTCACTATCACCTATTGGCTGATTGCCTCCTGTCAATCAATCAAACAGAATTCACAATTTACCATTCAATCATTTCGTCGGTTTACTCCACCTTCGCCATCTAATCATTTAAATATTACTCTGGTAATTGAGCCTTCGGTTTACTAAGATAGACACAAACTAAAATTATTATCGCAACATGTTGATACAACAGTGATAAGCTATTGAATGGACGTTGGTTTAATTATAGTCTCAGTAGGGAGGTGTCTCTGAAAGCCAGTTAAAGGAGAGTTTTGTGAACTTGCAGTGCTGTTTTGGGACTTCCAATATCTACACTATGTTGATCACAGGGTGATTAGAATCGCACAACAGAGGAAGTGCTATCATCCACTTGTGTAATCTACCACATTGAAGAACTACAGATTTAGTTTGCGTCTATCTTTAAGCTTAGTAAACCGACGGCTCGCGCGATTATCAGAGTCGTATCGAAGTTCTAAAACCGATTTAGAATTCTGTTGATAATCATTTTTTTTGCACGTCACGCTAATGAAGTAAAGCATGTATGATGTAGATTGCAGTATTTCATGTACTGCTAATTAAAAATTGCCTCTAACTAAGACAACGAATTAAAAAGTTTGGACTATTCTTTTTAGTCAGTTCGTGTCATATACATTGGATATAAGAAAACAACTTGAAACGTAGCGTTCTTAATGCACATTATATGTTGAAAAAGCCCGGGGAGAGAGTAATCCTCTATCGCATCATAATGCTAGTCAGCAAGACTTTGTTTTTATTTGAGCTTTTTATAAAATTAGTAGAAACATTGTCATTGAAGAAACAGTGATAAAGTAAACAGAACGCAGGCACCAAAAGATAGTATGAAAAGTTGTTGTTATGGAGTGCAATTATGGTAGTCGAGGAGGTTCTTTATCGGTACATGACCCTTTTTTTATAAAAGTGAGTTATCCAAACATTTTGATTGACAGGTGAATTGAATGTTCAAGAGTTGGAAAACAGTACTTTTTGAGCCAAAATGTAACTGGTACCTTGATAATGCAAAAACAAACCATCTAGATGTACTTCTTTCATCGCCACCGGAACCAGCTTTCAGGCACAGAATTACTCGTAAATTTGCATTACATCTGAAAACCACAGTCTTGTTTTAGTTACCTTTTGAGGGTTTGTATCATATTCCCCAACAGTGAAACCTCTCGCCCCCACAAACACCCGCCCTCTAGTGTCGTCTTCATTATTACCTTCGTTTCACTGGTCTACGTGGACCCGGGCGTCATTTGTTAAGGGTCAATAGTTTTTAACAACTTACACAATGACCAGTCTTGTGAGTTATTGTATGATTAATACCTGCCAAAAGGCTACTGTATCTAACACACCGTTCTTCCATGGACATTTCTTTAACGAGCCACCACCCCCCGTATTTGTATTAGCTATTACTTGTAGAGTCCAACGTACAGAAAGTACATCAATTTTGCTTATTATGACATATATACTATACGTGATAGGCAGAATACAGACCTACGAAGTTTAATTTTGTGTAGTAGAATATATCAAATCATGCAGTACAAGGGCGTGGCAGCATCATGCCACTACACGCCCCACTTGATATTTAGGCCATGCCACTAAGTACAAGTTACAACTTTGTACGAAAGTGTTCGATTTTTTAATGACGATTTGTAAGCCGAAGAAAGCTTGCCACGTCACGCGCCCTCTCTCGCATTATGCTTGAAAATTTATGTAAGTGTAAAGAATTCGACCTAAAACATTTTTTGACGAGATCATAAACCATTTCGTCAGACGCTTAGTTACGGTGTTTAATTCGGATGTCTACATTTGATTATCTTTTCCGTTGATATACACATACTGGGTCACACTGTCTTCGTAATAAACTGACACAACTTCGACCCGTATACAAATTGCAGAATTCATCGCTTACTACTTATACACTTGCACAGCCTTCTAACTGATCAGTCATCTGCTATTTAGTATAGCCTCGAGCTCCTCTACGTGGATAGGTAGACGATTATGTAGATTCAATATTTCTGCTAAATGATTAGTTTTGGTCACTATATAGCATGGACTTTTACATGTTGATAGAGAAGACTTTGATGTCATTTGAGCTAGAAATCTTTTTTTTAAAGAAGATATAGCGTATATCAAATATGCTCCAATCAACATCATCGCTACAGACAAGCATGGAAGGTTTGACAAACTACTTTCTTTGACGCTCGCGCCATCAGTTATGTTCATTATAGTATAGTTCAATTAATAGACCTAGTCTCCGTGTTATATAACCTATACATTTCCTAAGCTTTAAATAGTACTTTGTTCACGACCATCAGTTGTCGTGCGATATAGTTCTATATATGTTGCAGGCCGGACGCAAATTCATGTGCTACCATATTGAGAAAGTTGTAACAGTTTTGGATTTTGTTTCGATTTTCGGTTTGTTTTAACTTAAACTTAAAGGTATGTGAACTTCTCCAGTACTATAGTTCTACTATTCATGGCGGTCTAACTAGTCTGTGAGAAGAGTTATGGATGTTACACTCATTTACTATAGATACACCTACTTAGTTGGTTGACCATCTTAATTTGCGGTCAGCGTCTTTTGTGTTATCGAAGAGTATTTTCCGTTTTATGCATGCTATTAATAAAATTATCACTTTTAGATCTTTTCACATTTACGGTTATAATAACGAAGTATATTATTTCTTTGGTTATTCTAGAGTTCTTATATGAAATTCAGTGTACATATTTTGATGTGGGAGGAAAATGGGTGCGGTGGAACGTGTAGTTGTGCGGGTGGCATATCTCTAACTTGTCATGTGGGTAGCATGTGACCAGAGGGCCTCTTTACTCAACACCAACGCACACATCTAGAAACCAAAATGCATGACTTCGACTGACTTCCAAATTAAAGAGACTAACTAGTTGTGTGCGGTTCTATTTTTTTCTGACGCTATTACAATTCTGACAGACATCTTCTCTACAATATTGTTGAAACCATGGTAACTAAGCAGTAAATCTAAACCTGATGCAAACTTGGACGCCAAATTCACACTTTTAAAGTGAATGAGGAAGCGCCACAGTCGATGATTTTGAACAAAGGGACATTGCTTTTTTTTTTGTTAGAAGGTCGCCAAGACAAAGAATCGAAAATGGTCTTTTACACAGATCAGAGGTGAAAATACCTGCAATATGTCAAAGTACATGTACCTGTAGTATACTGCATTCTTAAACCACACAAGGTTAAATTTACTAGTTTAAGTCTTATCATTTGATTCTCGTGATGGGGTTACTCATACAAGAAAATCGATTCAATGTTCTGTATCTGATATCGAGGGAGTCACATTTTAGATCATAGATACATTAATTTTTATGTTCTGTGCGGTTTCTTTTACGCCCTGAAGGCCAGGTCAAGACTGTTAATCCGCACAAAGAGCACTGGCAATCAGTTGAAAGAATAATGGAGACATCATTGACTCTAACCTTGCCATTAGGGTGGTCATACACAGAAGTTTACCTCGTACTACTTTAGTGATAATATGATAGAGAAAGAATCATGTTCATTGTATTATTCTTTTTTCCAGCTTTGTACCTTGTTAACCAAGGATTCACCTAAAACAGGTTAATTATGCATAGATTTATGAAGGCCATGGTTGAGTAAACTTGGGGTGTTGGCCACTGACTAGAACCACCTCGACAAGAAAGTCACCAAGGGAAGGGATTCCAAAAAGTATAGCGCTGATATATTAATACAAAGAAGTAAGATGTGTGCAGACATGTAGAATAGAACAACAGAAGAAAATGAAATTTTTATGTAAAAAAGAATGTTTTAGAAAGAGAAAAGAAAACATCTTATTAACGTTATGCTTTCGTCATGTATCGCCAGATCTTTCATCTGGATGTTATGGAAAATCAAACTCAAATACTTGATTGCCTGGGGTTAAGAAACTATGCAAATATAGGCCAAATACATGACTGTACTGCGATGAAAACAGTCTTTACCCACTTTAAGAGTAGCTAAGCTATCCAAACATTTGTAAAGTGGGATGTTCGAGCGCATCTTGTCGGCTTTTGGTATCTTGGTATTGACAAATATCTACTGGCTGTAAACCATATCACCCTATTAATCTCGAATACATATGGATATACACGTCCTTCGCTCCCCCAAAAAGTTCAAAATAACATCAGAAATACAAATGAAAGTGTTTTTACCTCCTTGAGCACGACTTTCGGCAGCGAAAAGTGCCAACAAACAGAAGAGATGCAGGATGTATATGTTGAGCGAGCCCATTGTGTCTGCCTGGTTGGTCGAATGCAATGAAGCTAAAAAGTATTTCACTTTAAAAGAAGGCTTGTTAGTTTGGCCTATGGTAATGCATCATTGGTGAATACCTGGTGTCACTTGTGTTTTCAGTGTGAGGGCAGTTAGTATAATCTATTTGGGGACTTCTTTTGCTGCTGCGCGATGAACCGTACAGATAAAGTGCACAAAAAATAAGGACAAGCACAGGAATTTAATGTCTGCCTATTGTGTCTTCGAATTCCTGTGTGTGCAAAGCTAAAGCCCTTTTGAAATAATAAGGACAGTGTTTCTTTGTACGTGTCAGGGTCACCAGTGCATTCATATAATTTGGTGGTAAATTTTTCAACATACGCCTGGGGAATTCGACAAGTTGTTGTAGAGGGTTGATAAAATCTTGGTTCATCTGCTACATGGAATCTTTTTTTTTGTGTGTGTTTAATTGTTGCAATAACATTTCATTGTGAGCCTTTAGAAATATATGAAATGCCACACTGATAAAGTTGAATTGAATCAATTTTCTTATACGTAGCACCAGATAAGAAAGTGGCCAATGTGACACTAATTTCTTAATTAACTGTAGATTTCCCCACACTGTGGCTGATGACTGAAACAGTTCAGTACATGCTAGGAAGACGCGAGTGAGATTTTGTTTACAGTATTTTTTTATTTTAATTTCAGATATTAAATAATAGTATACAAATTGTAATCAGTTAATGCTGTGGTATAAAATCAGCGTAAATATGATGAGATTGTCATCTATTCAAACTCATTTCCGGTTCCATGATGCATTGTGCTATCGAGTGCTATATTTGAGCCCAGGAGCATTTGTTATATTTCAAGCGATTACAGCAAATCTGAAAAAAACAGTAACTTTTTTTTTGCAGTCAGTTAAGCATTCTTCTGAATACGACAGCAATGCATGTTGGTCGGTTGGTTGGCTGGTTTAGATTAAACTATTCAATAGATAGGGTGAGGGTGACCGGTGAGGGTGGGTGGGTTCGCAATGCATCATGGAACAAGAAGTAGTGTTTGGCTATCCTAACTATACACACAAAATAATACCACATTATTGAACATATATTATTAAGACAATCAGGTGACCGTGTGAAAGAGACACACAGCTATTACACAGATAAGTATTTATAACATACTTGGACTCGGTATTAACTTAATGCTTTAGTATTCAGTCTGAAAAACCGGCATCGCTGGAAAGAATACATTGCTAGCAATAGTGACAAATCAAATGAAACCTACATTTAACAATTTTTCATTATATTACAAAACAATGACCGTATTTGTAACCAAGTTTCTTGTATATAATAATATCTACGTATGATATATTGTCTACTTCGATAACAACAAGAAATTTACCACCACCAAGAAAACTTATTTATGTACGTAAATACCTACAACTGCCGACATCAGACAGTGGACGAACGGAACCTGTTACAAACAGGGAAGGAACTGAATTCGATTAATAACACTTGGCACATCATGTTGGAAGTACAGGAACTTGTATTACATTCCATCATTTGATATGAACAGTTAATTTTAGGGCCACTTTACATAATAGTTCACTTCACAAACACATTTCTAGTTCCCCTAGCATTTCGATCATGTACATGTAAGGAGGCCATAAAACTGTTCTTATTAAACCATGGTGTGTACTTTCCTTGTTTGTACCAGGTTCTGTTTGTGCACGGTCTGATGTCGGCAGTTGTAACTCGTCTACTGTGTGACTGCATATAGGTATTTGTAATTAATCAGGATGCGGGTGCATTATTGCCGACGGAGAGTTACACTTTGACTACACGCGGGTAGTACGTAGGAAGAGAGCCACAACCCACTGACATCGTTTCCTACAGTTCAATTTTCCTGGGAGCAAGACTTTGTTCATAGCGAGTCCATTGGTCTCTTCCCATTCTGTTAAAAAGAACAAAAACACATGTACGTCCAGAGTTAAGAATGATGTGCGAAATGACATAAAGTGCACCATTATATATCCAACGGTCATTCACATACATGTCAGTGCTGCAAACGTAATCAACGGGAACAATTCGTGAACAAGATTGTATTTTTTTCGTTTTTCTTTTAATACCATTCATAAATAACTATAAATATTTTCATATGTATTTACACAAACGATTCTCAACATTGAGGCATACGAATGAGATATAAAGTCTGTTAGGAGGTGATTATTAAGTACATGTATTTTATCGTAGACCCTGGAGGGTCTATGGTTTTATGTATGTATGTATGTATGTATGTATGTATGTATGTATGTATGTATGTATGTATGTATGTATGTATGTATGTATGTATGTATGTGTGTGTGTGTGTGTGTGTGTGTCTGTGTGTGTCTGTGTGTGTCTGTGTGTGTGTGTTGTATACGTGCGTGGTCATGGACATGCATACAGTTGTAAAACATTATTATCACCGAAGCTATTTTCTTTTGTAAGTGACACGTTTCGTTGATTTTCATTATATCGTAGTTCTCCTTGAACTTCCAGCTTCATCACGACATGACCGCCGTAGCAAAGGAGACTTCAATGATAGCGTTAAATGGGGCTAACCTTAAATTTGATCAGTGTGTACTTTTAACTAAATAGATCAATGCATGTGTGTATGTATGTATGTATGTATGTATGTATGTATGTATGTATGTATGTATGTATGTATGTATGTATGCCTGCCATCAGCATTCTTACGGTTGGATGCTTTTAATGGACATTCGGCATTTATTTTGTCACCTAATATTCTATAGAAGAATAATACACTAATTGTCTAGGATTCTTACTGTCAGTATAAGTAGCTATAAAGATTGTCAATAAGTCATGGACATTAAAGAGTGCAACAAGACAAGAAGTGGAAGGTTAGAACGATTGATACATTATGTAGAGGAGGGGTCACGGGGTTAAACATAATGTTGTTAGGGAGTGTTGATATGACACGTCATAAATATGAAAAAAATAAGTGTTTATATATAATCGGTGTTTGGTATATCACTTGCATCACAATTTGTGTACGTGTTTTTGATTTTAGAGTAGTAACGTTCAAAACATTTTTATTCGGTAGCTTTTAAACACTGCCACTAGGTCTTCTGATGATGTACTTAACAGCAAGGTGTCGCGGGTACATTCCAAGCCCCAGGGGATACAACACCTACACCTCCAAGGCCAGTGGACACCTGTTGCTGTTTTAACAAGATTTGACAAAAACGAAAGTTTGTGCTGACCACGCAACATATCTTCACGTGATGAAAATGCGTTAGGGGTGAAATCAGACAATTTGGGGGGTACTTTTATCAGGAGTACTCTATTTGGTGCGAGACAATGGCTGTTGAGAGGTATATTGTGATGCTTGCTTGATTGCACACGGAGATTTTAGGTCAACAGAATTTATAAGTTTGACATAGTCAAGGTAATGTCCACAAACTCAAAAGACCGCAACCTATATTACTTTCAACAAAAGTATATCAAACGATAATCTACCATAAAAGATTTATGTACCTTGAGTTATCAACAACTTGGTTAATTTATGCAAATATTTGAGGAAAGACATTCCGTATGTGACCTAAGTTCATATCAATCAAATGGACAAATGAAAACGCGATTTTTTTTAAAGATATGTAACTCATCGCCTAGGCAAAGTGATGTAAAGACAACTGTATAGACCAGAGCAACGAAGAGGGCTGAAATACAAAACTATACTAGTAGCCATCGATCCTTCCCTTTCTTAATTACCCATGGAATATGCATCAATAATACTCACTTGTTAACGATGTAACTTTCTCTACAACTGCTAGATTTGTCAGTTGACACCCATGTCGTTAATAAGACTTCTTCACCGCCACATAATTCACATTGCCCTGTCCAACTTGTTGTTGTATCTCCGTCGTTGAATACAATGGTGAAACCAAATGTTGGTAACTTACTTTGTGTTGCTGAATAACCTAAAACTAATGTTGGACCTGTAGGTGTGTGGATAAAATATATAGCGTACGTGACTCCACAATGATTAAAATGTTATTATTCTGTCTAAATATATAGAGATAGATTATTCCCATAAACAACTGTCGGTTTCTAGTGAGTCAGCTGCAAAACGAAATAATTAATGGTGAAATAATGAATTTTACTAGAGTGGCTAAAATTGCTGATGCGTGGCTTATTCCATTCTATGATGGATGCAGACCGATATAGACACATCTTAGTAGTTGACATGATATGCCAGAAGATCTTTGACTAAATTATCTGAAAGACCATTTATTGAAAGTTGTCAATAAAAAGACCATATAAAAACCACCAAAAGACCAACATAAATCTATCGAGCTCAGTCTCTCCTCGATGAATACATTCAATATTTTTGGAAGAGTAGTACGTTCCGGATTTTTCCAATAATTTCTCTACCTGTTTATGGTAGACTCCAGTTTGTCTGTGATTACGTCACGACATATGTGTGTACGTTACTTACCTGCATCGTACCCGAGTGCTCTTTCTGCGGCCGAGGTGTAACTACCAAGTAACATACCGGTTGGTGTTGACTGTAGAACTATTTGGTCACCAAGCTGATTGTACCATGTTCCCGCCAAATCACAGAAATCAACTGTGCAATAAGACAAATAAAAATCAATATCGCAAAGTGTCCACGTACTTTGGTGTAATCACAGGGTACAGGACGAATACATGCGATTGCGATTTACAAATTGTTTTAACTATTTTAATGTTCAATAAAGCATGAATAAAGATACTATCTCCCATTGGTGTAATTTATTGCCAATATTTGTCTAGAGCTATTGTCAGCACCGGAAGTGAATTGGCTGATAGCAGCTACAGAAGACACATCAATTGGGAATAAATTACAATCAACATTCATAGCAACATCTTTATTGAACATAAAAATGTAGTCAAACACATGTGTAAGTCTTCGCATATATTCCTCCTGTACCCTGTGGTATAATAATCAAACGCCATCTAACATCAAAAATGACACTGAAAGTGGTATTTTTCGGTCTCCTGTACGTTTAAAAGTTACAAAATATATATCATTTCGCCAAAACCCGAGTTCGTTGTAAATAGTATCTGGTGAATGACAAACTATTTCCACTTCATGAAAATATTAATTAGAAAGATTTTTAAAATAAAAACTAAAGATATTTGTTTACCTATTTCGCAATTGACTCCTGTGTATCCCTGTCGACAAGTGCAAGTGTACATTGCCCTCAAGTTATTACAGGTACCACCGTTTCGACAGGGTAAACTTGAACATTCGTTGATCTCTGTTTGAAAATAATATCAAAGAAATCAAATCTTTCAACCGATGGAAGAGTAGAAAGTTGAACTATCCAATAGATATTTGTGATCACCCCCATAGACAAAGACATATACCTGGATCCCATTTGTATGATGTACACCCTGGAATGATCAAACCGAGTTTTGCAGGTTTTGAAATTGCAACAGTTTTCCTTAATTCTTGGTACAAAATACGTAATGTATTAACATAAAACGAGTCAAGAAGTCTAACTTTGTGCCCCCTCCTCCTCAGTCATCGCTTGTACCACCACCCAACTCGGTATCCTCGACTTATCGATCGTGTGCCCCCCCTCCCTCACTTCTCACTCATGACTTGTACCCCCATTCGAGCTCTGTATTCTTGTTTGAGCGGAGAAGTTTTATCGTGTGTCCTCCCCTTCTCCCCATTCATCAATTGTACCCCCATTCGAGCTCTGTATCCTTGTTTGAGCAGAACAGTCTTATCGTGTCATCCCCTTCTCCTCATTCATCAATTATACCCCCATTCGAGCTCTGTATCTTTGTCTGAATTGAGAAGTCTCACCTGATTGGCAGTATGTACCAGTATATCCAGCATCACATTGACAAACGAAAGCCCCAGGGATGGTTTGTGATACAGTGCACTGTCCATTAAGACACGGATTGCTGGCACAAGGGTCGGCACCTGTCCAAATGAAAATTTGCCTCCTATGAATGTACATTTCTTACAAAGTATCATTCCATCATTTTATTGCAAGGTTTGCATATTTATAGTTTAACTTAGTTAGTACTACTTTGATCACCAATGATCAGGGGAGTCGATGTTCATATCTTATGATTCTATTTGTTGGCAAAATAATTTAGAACGGAAACTAAGTATTGCAATTATTGTCAACAGTTTCGTGTTCGTAGGTTGAAAGATAATTACCCCATGTTTTGCCGAATCCCAAAATAACTATTCAAATGAGACCATTGGTCAAAACTATGGTCCTTATATATTTCAATGATATATGTCTGATTGGTCAAAAGTGTGGTCCTTACTTAACTAATGTTTCTGATTGGTCAAAATTGCGGTCCTAATATATAACATGTTTCTGATTGGTCAAAACTGTGGTTATTATTCATTTAATGTTTCTGATTTGTCAAAATTGTGGTCCTGATATATAACGTGTTTCTGGTTGTTCAAAAGTGCAGTCCTTATTTATTTAATGTGTTCACGGTAATATTGCTTGTGCAGGAGTGTTGCCAGGAGTGATTTTTAGTTAAATGATACACAGATCGTGTAGGGTAGGTGGCGTTAAAAATTGACAACGCCACAAAATACAACCATTCTACTAAACTATTTTGTAAAAAAAAAATATTTATTAAAAAAATATTTGTGAAAATATATCTGTACAGTTACTATGTGGATCGGTGAAATGGAATGTGAGTCGTGGACTTTTTATACGTTTGCCCATAGACAGTGGTTTCTTCACTTTCTATGGTTTGCCAGTATAGTGCCGTTATTAGTAGTGGTAAAGGTATTCCATTTAATTTGCTAAAGATTTTATTCTATCCAGGCACCTTTTTAATAAGTGGATATATAAATGTATGTCACCCTATTTTATAGAATGTTGAAATGTAGTGTTTGCTACCGTGTCAAGTGGATTTCAATTATCATTCAAACCGACCTCTTCAAGAGCTTTTGTCTGACATGAATGGCGATTCGAAAAGAGTTCTGCTTCATCGCTTTTTAAAATCCACTTTTGAACGAACGGTATACTCAAAGACATCGATGACCCTAAGTTATGTCAATATTGGACGTGTTAGTTGTATTTGCGTGATTCTTTTCGCATTTAAGGAGACCCAACTGTAAATAAATGTAGTCGTTGATTTTTCACGGAATTGCCCAAGTAGACAGTCAGTCACACTAAATGTGTGTCAAGACTCGACAAAATTAGGTCACGTGAATACGGTTTGAAGCGCGATCATGTTATTGGGTTTATATAGGTGGGTTGTTACGTTGACCCAGGAATGATGCTGTCACACCCCCCCCCCCTCATTGAAACACGTGATTAATAACACTGAATGATAAAACCCTAATGATATATATTATATATACTGAAGTTAGTTTGTTGTTCCCCTAAATTCAACGCAAGCTCAAAACTGACCTCAAATTGAGCACTGTGTACTCAAGCATAAACACTTTATCTACACCAAGTGAGTGTGCACGTGTATTATAATTATATATAATTTCATGAAACATTCATCACACAGGTGTATAAGCTTAATCTAGTGAATTTCATAAACATTGTCAACATGCCTTCGTGTCGCTGAAGCTCCGTTGTAATGTCTACATTTTGTACAGCGCTATTCCAAAGAAAACCAATACTTGTTATAACAATTCCTTCACTAGGATATATGTTGTGAAGTTTAAATGGATATTTTTTGTTGATGTTACCATGGATTTATTTATTGATCTATTATCTCAATTATAGATCAATGGTACGGTGTTACACACACGAACTTGAACTTACTTGTTTCACAGTGCTCGCCTATCCATTGGGAAGCACACGTACAGGTGTATTCATTAACACCATCAACACAGATTCCACCATTCTGACATGGGTTGGGTACACAGTCATCAGAATCTGAATCACGGACACAAATTTACTATTATTACAGTTCGTTATCAAGTGTACTGAACTCGTTCGTTGACAAGTCAAGGTGTATGTGTTTCTGGTAACGACGGGATTTGGAACTGTTTCGGACTCGAATTGTTGCAGATTCTGAAAGTTACATCCTATCCGTTCGAGTCCGTTCAAGGAAGGGTTGGGTCTGTTTTAATTACTAAAGTCTATTTTTGCATTGCAACTAACTCCCAAAAATCTTCCCTGAAGCTGCAATACACGACAATCAATTTCTCTCAAACTCATATCGAGGGTGTCACAAAAAACTCCTGAAAATAAAATTATGCAAACTAGACGCAGATTGGATTCTGACTCGGTACAGCTATTTGAAAGTATCTCATTAAAAATATGAAAACAATGGTTGGAATTTTTTGATCGTTTGTATTGCCTATCCCACATTCTCAGTGGGTAGTGAAGTGTCAACCATAGTCGACAGACCACGCTGTTCATGTATCTTTTACTATCGCTATAGACTTTTGTTTAGCTAGGGTGTCTGGTCCCTTTGGTCTGGTCTCCATAAACGAGTTGCTTCAATCAATGTTTTGACAATCTTGGAGAGACTCTTTAACATTGAACTCGTTAACAATGTCCACAGACATGAATTAGTGATACCGATTAATATACTTCAAGTTTATACCGAGAACATGCATGCAAATAGTGGAATACTGTATAAAAAAAATCCTGCCGTGTACTTACTGGTTTGACAGTTTGAACCTTCGAATCCAACAGTACATACACACGTGTAGCCATTAATGCCGTCAATACAAGTAGCTCCATTCAGACATGGTTGACTACTACATTCGTTGATATCTAAGGACAGGACGTATTGTACAAATTAATTCACAACTGATTACAATTAATATATAAATACACACTTTATAAATCATTTACTAAATGAGTTAAATAGTTTTTTTTCTTGCAAACTATTGTAAGGGTTTACTTCACGTAAGCCACATTGCATTTGGTTGAATATTTTAGTCCATTGAAAACTTTTTTCCTGTACCGGGTGTAGCGACCTATATTAAAAGGGGGTGTTGGGAAGAAGGTCGAGGGATGGATTATTCCAATTGATTACTTTTGTAAGTTCATTTTTGCTCACACGTGACCGGTTTTAAATCAGTGTTAAACATGTCAGAAGTACGTCTTCGTTGGCCTTGTTGCGAATTCGTACAATTTATCAATTTATTTTTACAATTTATTACAAAATGTATAAGTCAGAAATGCCACACTGAAATAACCAATGTATATGTAAGTTGTCTGAAACGGTTGCCACTATAACGGTTAAGACTCTAATAGTAATATTTGTCAGGTATGTTAACATACATGTAACAGTCGCTATATATTTTATAATTCATTTGTATAATACAACTTTGTAAGATCCACATGTCCCAGTTAGCTTGACGAACAGTCAACGTCATTGTTGTATTAACTAGTTATAGCTGGTTTTACCAGAACAGTGCTGTTGTTCTTCTGGTGACAAACACCATGGAAGTATAACCCACTGTGGGTTATACGTCCATGCATGTACAAACACCTATTGTCGTTGTTCCATTTTCTAAAGCTTGTGTAATTTCAAGCAAGCTGTGTATGTACCAAACACAGAGGTAACAAAAGTAATCATTTTAGAATTATAACCATATTCAGACCTTTGATTCGAGGTTGTGCAAACGCAGTGGGTAAACCCTACATCTTGAATGAAGAGCCGTTATATCCCATAATCACAGTTTATTTGGATGTATCATAGGGATTTCGAAGATCGTCATGATTTATGTGGATTACGGCATATAAACATTTCTTCAAGAATGGCCAGTAAAATTGTGGTAGACAAAACTCGAATATCACAGAGTTGTTCAATGGTTGATCAACCACTAGTATTTGTGATATACATATGCAATCATATGAGACAGATAAATGTCACTGATTACGACTGGCATGTTGACGTGTCGCCAGTAGGTCTATCCATCGTACGAAACATCAAAGCCCATCAACCCATTTCACTGAAATCCCCGGCTGAAATCACTCACCGCATATGTTCAAGCGGCATCACGCCAACACTTCAGGTCACAAACGTACACAGTGAACCGATGTACCAATATGTGTTGTAGATACCATCAATTACATGAATTAATTGTAACTATATAAAAATCTACACTATCGTATTGGACGTGCACGCTTATTAAGTCACTCACTATTTTCACAGTGAACGCCGTCCCAGCCTGCAACACATTGACATACGTAACCGTTCACATCGTCGACGCACAATCCACCATTCTGACAAGGACCACTAGCACATTCATCGGTGTCTGCACGTTAAAAAACGTCCAAAAATGTTAACATTAGTATTCTGAAGATTTGCAAAACATCTGATTTTTACAACATGTACACATGCAAAGGAATGATTCGTCGTTTCAAATTCTTAGAGTTGGAACAGGTAAAATTTATGTACCGTATCACGCCCTCATCGATCGGACGATTCTTTAAATTTGAAGTTGGCATTTACAATGTTAATGGTAGGAATAGAAGATTGTTGATTTGAGGGGTTGAAGTGCGCCCTCATACTACGCTTGTGTAGGTACCTTCATCTATTATGCAAAAAATGTCATCCACAGACAGCGAAATAACTCAAGGGAATCACTCAAGGAAAAAAATTTGCGTGGAAATAATTTTGTTATATACTTACTAATTTGGCAGACAACTCCTTCATACCCATCCGGGCAAAAACACATGAAGCCATTGACCTGGTCTGCGCATACACCACCATTCAGACACGGGTTACTAGCACATTCATTGACATCTAGAAAAAATGACGTAAGGTACATTAGAATTTCTAATTTTTCCGTCGATCAATATATCAATCGCTAATACGATTAAAACACTGGTGCATTGTGGGTCAGGCAATACGTTCAGAAAAGTTGGCAATCTTTCCGATATAGATTTACTGTATTTTATTTGTATATACAATGCAAATGTGAGCAACGGCCATGGCAGGCAAACTAACAAGAAAACCTGGCTGACTAATCAAACTGGTTCGCTTCATCGGTGTAATTGAAAAAAAAAACCCCAGGATTACAAAGATGGATATCGCTAACATCGCCGGAAGACGGGGTTTTAATGCAATCGAAGACATTTGAATCGTTATTTTTATATGTCTGTTTTGCAAAACAAAACTTAAGCAATTTAAGGTTGACAACTCGACTTGTTGCTCTTCTGATTGATTTTTGGCACTTCTTGCTAAGTTCAATAACTATTCTCAGCGTTACAGTCGGTTACAATCATAACGGTGTTTTATGTTTAGTTGCAGTGCAATGTAGGAGATCGATGTCTCTATTGACATCATATAGGTACTTTTTGTGCCTTGGCTTACCTGTGTCACAATTGATTCCAGTATAACCTGGCACACATTCACAGGTATAGCCACCAACACCGTTCACACAGACAGCTCCGTTCTTACAAGGATTGCTGGCACACTCATCATCATCTATTAAAAATCAAAGTAATGGAATCCATGTAATATATATGTAAATCCTGCATACACAAATAAAAGATTCTCTCCTTAGATAACATGTTACATTTACATGTGAAAAGGATATTCATTGTATTTCACTTTCAAAATTTCAGAGTTTTTAAAAAAAAAAATTCAAATTTTTTTAAAAAAAATTCAAAAAAATTTCAAAATTTTTAAAATTTCAGATTCATTACGTAAATCCTTACCTGGAAATTTCGATTTTACAAATCCGTCCGTGTCAACAGATTGGCACAGTACATAATTGAGAACACGTGACCTTACTGGCAAGTTAGCATCATGAGGGGTCAAAGTTGAAATCGATTTACATAAAAATCGATAAAATTGACATGTATTTGCATAAGCGAAATTAGAAAGTATAACGTATTTGAACTCACCTGTTTCACAGTTTACTCCACTGAAGCCGAGAGGACACGAACAGAAGTATCCATCGATGAGGTCTGTACATACTCCGCCATTTTCGCAAGGGTTGCTAGCACATTCATTGATGTCTGTTTGCATGAAGAAAGATACACAAACAAATTATCTTCAAATTCCAATGCACAAGGGGATCCCGGCTTTAAGTTTTATTCCCTCAATTTTTCTTGATAAAAAGATCAATTTTTGAATAATGAATATATTTGTTTATTATACAATTAAAGGATGTTCAAGAAGTTCCCTCAATTTATTAAATAGTATAACATTTAAATACCATGTGCGATACTGTTATCTCGCGAGAACTAGATTTATCTCGAAATTTTGAATTATGATATATCTGTAATTATATTATACCAGTATATTGATGGCGCAAATCGAGAGATCTGATTGGTCTAGACATCGAACTAGCACGTCTAAAATGAGCGACAATACACGGTTGACATTGACATTTGTACTGTATTGTTAACGCATGGACGTTAGAGAGAGTTTGGAGAGACTCTCTTCAACGTCACTATATCTATTGGTTAAATGCAGTCGTTTTTCAGACTTTAGCAGCCAATTTTGTTTTGAATCCGTGACAAATTTCGTCCACCCCTTCTCAAACCCTAAACACTGCATAATACATAAGCAGTAACACTATTTTTACTTTTTGTGTTACTGCTTATGTCTCGTGCAGTGTTCGGGGTTTGAGAAGGGGGTGGACGCAGTTTGTCACGGATTATAGTTTTGCAACTGCTAACCGTCTTCTGTTATATATCACTACGCAAGCAATGCCATATTCAACACGTTCATGTGTGAAACACGCCGGTGTGATGTTCAACTCACTACATTGTAGTTATGAAGGACTTTGATAGTAAATCTGTGTCTAATTGCGAGAGTCCTAGAATACTTAAAGTTCATTCGAAAATCGACGTGGTTATATATTTGAAAGTACATACTTATTTCACAGAAAATTCCTGTATATCCAGCGGGGCAGTTACAGACAAAGCCATTGACCTGGTCAACACATACACCACCATTCTGACATGGTGCACTGGCACATTCGTTAGTATCTGGAAGAGAAGAGAAGAGTGTAATTGAAATATTTTCTGTACTGTACATGGATGTGTGGTTATGTGGACATTGGATTGGACAGCAGAGGGGAACGAATATCTTACATTCACTGCACCAGAACTATGTGACGTAGTGTGTGTGTGTATGTGTGTGTGTGTAGGGGTGGGCTAATGTTTACTATGGCAGTATACAAGACATGATTTAACATCTATACTTCATAGTTTGTCTTTTGAAGACAGTAAAAAGGGACATATATCAGCGAATTAACTTACTTGTGTCACAATTGGTTCCAGTATAACCTGGCGCACATTGACAGGTATAGCCACCAACGCCGTTCACACAGACAGCTCCGTTCTTACAAGGATTGCTGGCACACTCATCATCATCTGTGTGGGTAAATAAATATCGACATATGTCAGGGAAAGCGCGTCATCGGAATATCTGATAGTACGATTTGATGAAATGCTATTTTTTTTTTGTTTTCGACATTTATGTAGACCAGCTTTTTTGTCAGACACTGGACCTCATAAGCTCTCATAGTACTTACTACAGTTAATTTCACAATACTGTTGATACAACCACACAGAAACCAACAAGAAACTGCATAATTATGTCACACTTCAATAGCAAGATGGCATTTTTTGCTACATTTTATAGTCTGAAGGAAATAAAGCATTGCAACTCCATACAGACATTCGGGCGCCAATCTTTTTCTTAGTATCAAACACCCAATGAAGGGCGCGTAAAATGTCCTTTGCGGTGTTCATTTGATGTCTGTAGAGTGGCATGTGTAGTTCATTTCACTTAGACAAAATGTAGCAAGAAACTGTACTCATTCAATCTTGCTATCTATAAAGTGTAGCATTTCAAGTTTCTTATTGGTTTCTGCGTGGTTGCAGCAAACAGAAAAGCTGAACGGTATTGTGAAATTTGCCGTGGGTATACAGCTTTGTTGGCTTTGTCAGGAATTGTAAGAATACTTGAAGACATTAGACTCACCAGTTTCACAGTTTGTGCCACTAAAGCCATTGAGACAAGTACAAATATATCCATTGATAAGATCTGTACATAAACCACCATTTCGACATGGGTTACTAGCGCATTCATTGATGTCTGTTAGAATAAAATAAAGAATTAAGTCTTTACATGTACAAATCTTATCGGGGACATGTCGACAGGAAAGTGGGGATCTAGGACTTTTATCAGTTACGGTTTTAATACAGTCTTTCAAGTTATGTAATCTGATCTTGATGAAGTCGAAATTGCAGTTTTATAATAATGTATTAATTTACACTAAAATTGGACCAGTTCACACTATTGACCAAATTAATTCAGTTACACTACTCACTTATTTCACAGAAAACTCCTGCATATCCAGCGGGGCAGTTACAGACAAAGCCATTGACCTGGTTAACACATACACCACCATTCCGACATGGTGCACTGGCACATTCGTCGGTGTCTGGAAGAGAATGACAGGGTACCCTTCAACTTTTTATACTACCAGGTCTTACTAGTGTGTGATATGTTCTTAATATCGCGATGATGCAGTTCTTGCCAAGTATTTCACTCATGATGAAAGCATATTATGTAGAAACTTATACTGGTGAAAAAGCTAACGAATTTTGACACGGATTTCTTTTGCATATATATACGACTATAGATCACTGTTATAACAATATGTGTCTTTATATATATATATATATATATATATATATATATATATATATATATATATATATATATAACTCGGTGAGTATCAATCTGCTAAGACAGTGCTCTATACCGCAGTGGCAGAGCGTAATAGTTTTGGTAGTACAACCAAAACTATATATATATATATATATATATATATATATATATATATATATATATATATATATATATATATATATATATATATATATATATATATATATAAAGACACATATTGTTAACACAGTGATCTATGTCATACAATACCATTTGGTAGATTTAAATTTGTAAATGACTTATCAAGGTAGCTAGTTATGTAATAGTATCAAACTAGTGAAATATATGCATGATTAAAATGATTCAATATTTTTACGTACACGTGGCTTCCAGACACATTATACCATGTGTGACTGATTTCAAAGGACCCGACACCTTAACGTGACATACTGAGTGTACAGTTTGTCCAAGAGAAGAGCTCTTAAAAGAATCTGATATTTGATCGGGTGTGGGGAGTTACAGCAGTGCATAGTTGTGAACGCTAAATGTAAAGACGCAAGACGTGACGTGCAGTTCGTCGTCAGTGCATAATTATAATTCATGGTGATGTATCAATTGCGGGGGTTGTAGCGCCACCATCGTCCAATACTTAGTCGATCGACGTTCACCAACTCGCGATCCTTTCCTGTAAAATGTCACGAATATCCTGAGCTGCTCATAAAATTGCCTTGTTTTAGTGTTTCACGGATTTTATTTTGACTTCGAGATCGTGTACCGCGATGCGATCATTGCAGTCCAAGACGAAATCAACGTGTCAGTCAATTGATTATCTACCGTGATCGTGTGGGCGCCCTCGTGCGATGCCTCTATTAAAAGCGTTGCAAAGTGGGTAACCAGAATTCAAAGCTCTAGTACAATTTTCATTCAACATTTACTATATTCTGCAGGAAACAGTTACTAACTTACCTGCATTACACGTCACAAGGTATATAGTTTTTGCGTTAAACGTTGCCTTGTGTACACCTACTAACCTGTGTCACAATTGGTCCCAGTATAACCTGGCGCACATTGACAGGTATAGCCACCAACACCGTTTACACAGACAGCACCGTTCTTGCAAGGATTGCTGGCACATTCGTCAGTATCTGATAAAATTTATGAAATTTCTTGCTTAGAAAACATTCATACATGTATATGTAATCTTCAAAGTATATTGTAAAATAGAGTAAAGACGTTCGACACATTAAAATGTCACAATTTCTGGATTATTTGATAACCAACGAATCTACATGTTCTTACCAACGTCGCAGTTTGTTCCACTATAACCAATAGCACAGGTGCACACATATCCATTCACAAGGTCTGTGCAAATGCCCCCATTTCTACACGGATTGCTGACGCATTCATTGATGTCTGTAGGAATGAACAAACAAACAAACAAACGAAAGAATGGATTAGTTAACTTAGACTTTCTCCGAATGATCCACCTCTCTCTCCCCCCTCTCTCTCCCTCCTCTCTCTCTCTCTCTCTCTCTCTCTCTCTCTCTCTCTCTCTCTCTCTCTCTCTCTCTCTCTCTCTCTCTCTCTCTCTCTCTCTCTCTCTCTCTCTCTCTCTCTCTCTCTCTCTCTCTCTCCCGACACTGATTTCAGTCAGTATAGACTCCTATAGTTATAAGAAGAATAATGGTTAATAGCTTAAAGACTTACTCGTTTCACAGAATTGACCCGTCCATCCTGGCAAACAATTACATTGGAATGCGGCCAGCAAATCCTCACAAGTGCCGCCATTTTGACAAATGACACCATTACATTCATTTGTATCTGAAAGATAGACGTATATACAAAATTACTCGTTAGACTGCTTGCAGGGTACGGTGAACACTATCATTGAATCTACAGTTCTTTCGGATAGGATAAATTCACCGTCGTATGAAAAACGTTTAAAAAAATTCCGTGCAAAAGAATTCTTGGGAAGTTTACAAGTTATGACGTCATATCTACTGATGATGTCGTAGCTATGAAATGATGGAAAGAAATGTTTGGTTGGGGGGGGGGGGGGTTACCAGACAACTTTGGCAACTTCGAAATACACAAATGTCTCTAGATTACACCTCCTCACTGAAAATACAGTAAAGGAGTGTAGTCTCTATAACTTTAACTGATTCGTTACAGTGGATTGACTTCAAGTTGCCCGGCCTACTCGCTGTATGATTAATAGCCTGCCCGCAACGACAAGTTGGCGAGAAGTTGTCGTCACTTTAATTTGAACTCAGGGGTGTGTACGTTCTGATTTATGCCGCATCTGGTTAATTGATACTTGGGACAAACTTCATAGCATTAAAAATGTGCTTCATTTATAGAAATTCTTACTGTACTACCTATAAATGTCCACTGAAAGTCTTACCGATGTTACAATTAGTTCCTTCCCAACCGTCGTCACATATACACGTGTACTGATCAACACCATCCACACACTGTCCGTTAACACATGGATTACTGCTACACTCATCAACATCTTCATGTGAACAAAACAATGAAAGGATCACGTCGTTAACTTTGTGTTGTGAACTGTAACTCCAACACTATGATGACGTCATCATCATCATCATCATCATCATCATCATCATCATCATCATCATCATCATCATCATCATCATCATCATCATCATCATCATCAATAATAATGGTTTATTTTACTCAGTAGCTGAATTCAAAATGCTATTTTTCTTCTAACTCAAAACCAAAGAGATGAAAAACAGTCAAATAATATCTTTACATAGCTCAGAACTGATTGGAACTTGTAAATGTTCAAAACCGATCGAGAATTGCTGCAACACATTTTAATCTTACCTATTTCACAGAGAGTACCAAAGTATCCTGAAGGGCAGAAGCAGACGAATTTGTTGATCTCATCGATGCATTGTCCTCCATTTACACATGGGCTACTCGAACATTCATCAAAATCTGGCGAAATAAAGGGGAATGAGGTTAACATACTTGGTTTGATCGTAGGATAGCTGATTGATTTACTTTATATAAATGTTGTCTTTAACATTTGTTGAAATGTCATTACACTTCTAACACTTTCACCAACATGTGCATCACTGCATGCACCACCGTTCTCATTACCACTTTTGTTATCACTGTCACTTTAAATCGAACGCCGCCGCCGCCGCCACCACCACCACCACCACCACCACCACCACCACCACCACCACCACCACCACCACCACCACCCCCATCACCCCCCCCCCACCACCACCACCACCACCACCACCATCATCATCATCATCATCATCATCATCATCATCATCATCATCATCATCATCATCATCATCATCATCATCATTATCATCATCATCATCATCATTATCATGTCACTTACCAATTTCACACCTAAGGCCAACATATCCCGGTACACACGTACAAGTGTAACCATTGATATCATCAGTGCAGGTGGCGCCATTCAGACAAGGAGAACTGGCACACTCGTCAATGTCTAGTTTCAGAAAATAGAAAATACAACATATCAAATGTAACGATTTGTTCGTGAAACCTATAACAACTGTTTCTATTGACAAATATCAAATTTGTTACTGAGTACCATTGACTTGATTGGTCTCTTCAAGAATTATGCTAACTTCATGTAGTTAATTTTGCAATAGCACCCACCTTCTTCACAAAACTGTCCCTGGTATCCTGGTAAACATACACATACATAGCCATTGACCAGGTCGTTACAGGTAGCTCCATTTTGACAAGGGTTACTGGCACATTCATTGACATCTGCAAAACAGGTTATAAAGGCATCGGTAAAGTATGGTAATCTAGTATATATTGTTAGGAAAAGGGGGGGGGGTGGTACGAAGTATATACCCTTTCTATTCAGTTATAACAAAAGTCTAAGAATACAAACTCTGAATGATGGACACTCATGGTGACATTTATCAACCCTTCCAACTTTATTAAACGTATCAATCAGTGCAAATACTCGTCCTGTTATCCCCGGTCTGTTGTGTGGTCGTCTCAAAGCTTCATCGACAACTGTTATTGTAACGCTCTGGCAGCTGCAGAATACTGCTGCTTTATTGCACTGCTTTTGTCAAATTGAAAATTGTCACGTTTGAACCGACAGAGAGATTTGAATTCGTTACGGTGAAAGGAAAAACTTACAGTCAGTCTTCGCGGTAAATCGTTATAGCATGATGATGGTCTCTGCGATTGCATTTCATTCACGGTACTGCCGTTAAAGAGCTCACTGAAAAAAGTTTGTTGTATGTTAATAGCATGACCGGTCCCATTGTGAACACCGATATAGCACAAGCATGTAGAACAGTGTACTTTTATTATAAAGTAGACACATTGACATATTAAAGCTGGGGAGTTATTGGGGTTATGGCGGGGTTAGGGTGGGGACGTGGGGTTAGATTCCCTTGCATAGAGCTGATTGAATAACCACTCACTCGTGAATTACAAATGAAAAGGACCATAGTGATAAAATGACAATGTATACACATATACCACACGTAAATTATTAAACTGAGGTTGGGCAATCAAGGGTTAAGGTTTGGGTTGATAAGAATAGGAATATGGTTAGAGTCTGTCACCAAAAGTAATTTGCACCTTCTTACCAGTACCAGGATACATGCTGTATTCCGGCAATACCCACTTTGCAGCCATTAAAGAAAATATCGCGTGAGGGCGCCCTACGTTAGGAAAGCTTACGCGATGGTTTAGATTTGTCATTATCGCCGCGCCAGTCACTTGTTCCTCGTACACGCTGTGCATGAAGACGCCAATAACGTGAGTGCAGAATACTTCCGCGAGTATATGATTAAAAGAGGAACGAGGAAATTGTCGGATAAGCTTCTTCAAAGATTTATAATTAATTGGTATAGTCAAGAAATGCCGAGATTGACCTTAGAACGTGACCAGGTGCGTGACGAATTCAAGTTCCAGAGAATGATCGAGAATGAAATAAGCGAATAAAAAGGAACGGTCGAACTCGTAAAGATGACAGTGCTGGTTGATATGAATGAAGTAAAAGTCTAAGTTGCCATGACAACAAAAAGTATTCCCCAATATAAAAACGCTTCGTAGATTTATTTCACTCTTAGTATTTCACCAAAGTTTGCGGTCGGGCGAGTAATTTCGAAAGTTGGCTACAACTTTCAGCTTTACACGACCACTTGAAACACGTCATGGAAAAATTAAGGTAACCGTGTGAAGCTAGTGCACGTGTTACATATGAGGCGAATGTGTAAAGTTTCCCATTTTTAGTGCAACCCGCCTTGGCAACTCTCATTTCCGGTCCGAGCCAGAAGCTGTTGCATCCGAACAGCGCCGCCTAGTGATCAAACGTCCATCTTCCTATTGCCATGGTAACGGTATATTGGCCACTTTTCTGTACATTTTGATCTTCAATACTTACTTATTTCGCAATTAGCGCCGATAAAACCAGGCTGACACTGACACGTATATGAATTGGCACCATCTGCACACGTTCCTCCATTCAAACATGGCTGACTGTTGCACTCGTTGATATCTGTATACGTGTTAAAACAAATACAGGAACGTTCATTTTCTTCAATTTCATTACAGTAAGATCTTGGCATCACACTCATACACGATTGAATGCCTTTTTAGATCAAGGCGGCAAATATGTTCCGTGTCTTAAGATTGTTTAAATGTAGAAAAGATTTAAAACGTGAACGCCCTCCACGAAATCAGAGGTCCCAAATTTATACTCTAGTTTACCTTTATTTTTGTTCTGGCAGTGGTCTCATGGGACTTACCAGACATTGACGTATATACATTAGATGAACAATTAATATTCATGACTCCTGTTAATTACCTTCAGATAAATAATTCTGTATACTTAAAAAGCTTATTGTCCATCTAATACACATGTACACATACCCACCCCAACCCCCACCCCCACACATGTATGTCTGCTAAGTCCCAAATAATGCAACAGTGGACCATTGCTGGAACAATGGAAGTGACCAAGAGTTTCAATTTGACGGTTTCTCGGCAATCCCGTGACATTTATGTGATGGGAAATCATCACGAAATGACTCTCTAGAATCCAAAATATATTTCCCGGAGAGGAGTTCTCCTGCAATTGGTAGTTTAGGTTGTATATATGTACAATTAGATTTACAAATAGTGTACCCAGGGATCGGGAATGGAATGGTTCAGACATTATCTTGTGTAGAGATTAACCCCGTCGACAATTATAAAAACTGATAAATAATTATAATAATAATGATAATGATAATCAGAAACAAACACTTTGATTAATCTATTATCGACTGAGTGACATACCTATTTCACAGTTGTTACCAAGAAATCCTGCAGGACAGGAACAAGTGTAGGAACGGACACCGTCATTACATTGCCCATTGTTTTGACAAGGAGACGACCAGCAGTCATCGCCATCTGTGTGATACGATAAAGTCGTGTTACATGTTGTATACAGCAACTACTCATAGTTGTGAAGAATTTGATTTACATAAATTTAATGGACATGAATATCACATACCCTGTTGGAATGTATGTATGTATGTATGTATGTATGTATGTATGTATGTATGTATGTATGTATGTATGTGTGTGTGTGTGTGTGTATGTATGTGTGTGTGTGTGTGTGTGTGTGTGTGCGTGCGTGCGTGCGTGCGTGCGTGCGTGCGTGTGTGTGTGTGTATGTATGTATGTATGTATGTATGTATTCATTTTTACTAATTTTTTACTAATTAGTTTTTTTCATAAAGATTATTGATGACTATCGTAGGGTCATGATTACCTGTAACTTATTTACCCAAAGTTGATCTTACCTGTCTCGTACGATATGTCAAAACCGTTGTACAAAATATTCCTATCAGTGGAAAAAAGAAACCACAACTGGTCGGTATTCACGGTGACTGGTGCTGGTAACTGATTCTGTTCTGTGAGGTTACCTTCAAATGAACCTAAAGCTAAAGTAAAGTCAGCCGTCGGTCCATCCCCATACTCGAGAACATCTTTATGCAACTCAGTATTGAAAACATTGAACGTGAACGTGATCTCATTGGCTCCGTGGACACGTACGAGATAGATGCAGTTAAGACGATTTTCATATAGACCGGGATAGCCTGGTGATTGGATGGATCCAACGGCGTCTGAGTATGTACCCCCGCAATTAGAGATACCTGTGAGACAAATAGTGAATAACATAAATATTTAAAAAAAAACGTACATAATTATCGTCATCTTCCGACCGCAAGGGGGCGGGCTTCGATAGCACGGACCAGGTATTCCTTGACAAGTCAAGATGAGTTATTGTAAGAATCCGCTAAACCTGTACTGGCTGCAACTGAAGTATTAGCTTTTTTTTTCGATCAGATAACCATTAATATATTAACCCCAAATTTGATAAAATACAAACGACTAAACATATCAATTAGTAGTGCAGTGATGGAGGAACACGTGATGAAACGTGATCGTTATGGGACGCTTATTTTAGGGTGCGGACCCAAAAACTATATTTGATTGGATTGATTGTAGCATATTTATTGTATGTGCACAGCTACACAAGTACAGTTACCAACATGTGATTCAATACTCTTCAGGGTACATGGCATACTAGTAAGTCACTATATCGAATAAAACAGTTTCAAAATTGGTCCAGGTAATTCAAAATAAAAAACATTTGGAAAAATACACCCGTGTGGATCAGTAAGTTGGGTGCGTTCGTTTTTACATCATTTAAATGGCGTTGAAGACAGACACACCTGTTGTATTACAAAATGTAACATTATATCAATATACCTGTAAAGATCTAGAGAATTCCTAACATACATTATCAAACTTGTAACACCCATTCTCCCAACAGATACAAATGCCGTCCACCAACTCCCCCCCCCCCCCTTCCCCATTCTCGATATGATCTACCTCAGAATCTTATACAGGTTTTGATCGGCCGTAAAACAATACAAGCAAAACAAAATCAATTTGGTAGCAAAGAGATCGAAGGGAAATTCAACATTTACACCCTGTAAGAGAATAAAATGCATGTTCTACTTGACCCCATTTTCTGACATTCAACATTGCATACGGTCACCATGCCATACATGTGTTTGTCGGATACGGTGCGCACAGAATATTGCATACCATATTGTTAAACTTGGTACAAGTGCTGACATAATTACGACAAGATAGAATATAAAAACATGTAGAAATGTATAGATTAACTTTACCTGTGGGGTTTTCACAATCGTAACCATCGAAACCAATTGGACAAAGACACGTGTATTTATTAACTCCAAGTCCATCTATACAAGTGGCATCATTCTTGCAGGGGTTACTGGCACATTCTGTTGGTTGATCAGAGACATACTAGGTTTATAAAAACAACACAATAATGAGATGACGAGGTATTAAATTCAATTGAAACTATGGACCAAAGCGAACACAACTTTAAATTGAAAAAAAAATACATATTATACATAATACTCATATGAAGTACATATTTTAAACAATGTGAAAAAATATATTTGTATTAATTAATAAATTTATCAAAAATTACTATAAAATAGGTTATTTTGCAATATGGAATTTAGTTGCATTTCATTACCATCAAGTTTGAACCTGCTATCTTTATAGGCTTTTTTATACGACGTTTTTTTTGTTCATTGAGAATAGCATTTGCCCTTTGATATATACCTTAACAGTACAGGTTACGTCCATGCTGACAATGTCCGCCTGCTGGTTTATTAAGGAGACACTGGTCTATTATTTGCTATACCGATAGACGGACAACTAGGTACAAAGTACAAATACAAAAATCATTCATTTTTTCCCCTCAAGTATAAATGTGTTTGTACCTCTATGGTTTTTGCCTGCAGGCATTACGCACCCTGAGTATGTAGGATGAGAACGTCACTACAGTACAGGTTGTAACATGGCATTCGCTCTTTGTAAGGAGCATGGCGCCATTCGAATATATAGTAGAAGACGATGAACCACGGTTCATTGCACCCAATATATAGATATACCTTCTTTAATAGGAAACCGAGGAGAATACTAATACCACAGTTAATATATAAACCCTGTTTTGAATTATTGTGGTCATGAGGTCAACCAGTCTGATTAGACCAGAAACCAACCAAGACACCTGTAAACGGTATTGAAATGTTCTTTCTATAGTTAGGCTATTGCATGTGTATTTTATCATAAATCGAAGGGGTGTTCATTTTTAACTTGACTCCAGGTAGGGAATAGGTCTATTATAAAAAGAAACATGTCTGTCTGTCTGTCTGTCTGTCTGTCTGTCTGTCTGTCTGTCTGTCTGTCTGTCTGTCTGTCTGTCCGTCTGTCTTATGTATGTATGTATGTATGTATGTATGTATGTATGTATGTATTTATGTATGTATGTATGTATGTATGTATGTATGTATGTATGTATGTATGTATGTGTGTATGTGTGTATGTGTATGTGTATGTGTGTATGTATGTATGTATGTATGTATGTATGTATGTATGTATGTATGTATGTATGTATGTATGTATGTATGTATGTATGTATGACCAACCAATATTTGCATCTCGTCAATTCGTACGTACAAGTTCACGTGAACAACATTAGCATTTCATGTCGGGGCTTATTTACTATATGTACATTTAATAAATTTCACACTCTGCATGTAAGTAGAGTTACTAGGAAAGGTTGGTAGGTATGTGTAGGTACTTAAGTGGGTATACAGTGTAAGTGAGAGTTGGTATGCACTCCATAATAATGAGATACAACTCATCATTTTCATGTACATGTATTCTATGTTTAAACACAAGTGAATGCAAACAGCAATGATCTGTTATATAGCCAAGTAGTTGACACCATTTCTCTCTAGAACAGAGTCTCCTTTGTGTCGATACCGACAAAAAAAACTGAATTGCATGCGATGTCTCCCCGTTCTTTTATGTCCGACAACATCGGAATGTCTCCTTCAAAAAGAAGCGATTGTTACCCAAATGTGCATAATAGTAATTTTCTTTAACTACCTGTAATTACGAGTTGTTCTTCCCTAGTTGAACACTTGAGGTCATCGCGATAAACATTCTTATATGTCAATAAAAAAAAGTCGGATAGTGACACCGCTAAAATCAGACGCAATAATGTGTCACAGATAATTTTTTATATCAAATTCTAACCCGTTTCAATCAATCAGTGCACGCAAAGTGAATTCTACTGACGATGATTTGATGAGACATTTTCCCATCTGTAGGAACATATGACTGAATAAATGTCATTTTGGTCTGACCACTTCTTAAGACGGTTTAAAGTACAGCTGTGCGTGCTTAAATTATACTGCTTGCTCTACTACGAGTCTTTGTTTAATACCCGCATATAAAGAGAAGCTATGTGAATGGGTGTGATCCCTTTTCTATTCACTCCTATCCTTTTCAAACGCTAGGGAGTGTTTAACCTACCGCCATCGGACTACTAAGACAAATAAGTTTCATTGTTCGATTTTTTTTATTTAAAAACGAAATGTTTCAGAATGTACATAAAATGTCACGGTCTGTGACACACAAGAATTCGACCAGGTATGGCCGATAAAGCGACTCCGACAGTTTTGAAATTTGAATACCCTTAGTAGGAAACGAGAGAACAAGGGGAAGAGAAGCATGGGAGTAGAGATCCGCCCGTCTCAGTTGAGGTGTACTGATTGATTCTTCATGATTACTTCATAGGCAATACACATGATTGAATTTCTACGCCTGTACGATAAATCACCAGTTATCTTACCTCACAAATAGAGTTCTGCTATTGCAGACTTTGATGGGGATTATTTTAGGCTGCGAAATCGGGAACTTTGTCTTTCATTTTGAAAGTAATCGCAAAGAGAAGTATCATTAATTACAAATTCAGGTTAGCGAGTAACGGATATTTAAATACCAAAACTGTTCAGAGATGGAAGAACTCACCTTATTAGTATTTATATTACAACTCCACTGAGGTGTCTTGTGCCTATGACATGATATACTCTATATATAGGTTTACAAATGTCTTTGTTATAGAACATGGGTGCTGTACCAAATTTTCTATAGAGCTTTATAGTTTCTTTGTACGGTACAGTCATAGACAGTGCAGAGCTGTCTTTGGCACGTACAGTGTGCCAATATGTGTCATGTATATATCTAGGCCGAACCCTACGTGTTTAGATCAATAAGTCTTCGTCCACTTTGAGTCCCCTAAGAAGTCTCTTTGGAGAGTATTGTACAAGAAGTGACAACCAGTGACCATCAAAGAATAGTTGAAACTTCAGCATACAATGGTATCGCACGCACACTTCTCTTATACTCGTTCTTTGATATAGTCTAATGTTTGGTTATTTTGTCGATTCTGTTGTATAATAATGTTCCAAGTCGTTCAGGTCTCGAATGAGAGAAGACCTTGATGTATGTCATGAAAAAATAAACGCAATTTGTCATTGTCAAACTACAGACATCAACTCAGCCTTAACATGTACTTCAATGCAAAGTATGTTTTGCCAGGGTGTAGAACAAAACATTTTCCCTCCAGCATGTACGCCCATATTCCGATTTCGCTATTTGTCAACACTATTCTACCGTGCAGACACCGTGGAACTACCGTGTGCTGACAGGCGTGAAGGTAGTTCTTGAATTTCGTATAGTGAGGGGGTATACGCTTACATAAAATCGACATTCAACAATTCCGCTATGCACGCCTTTCTAAATACCGATTTGGTATAACGGTCAACGTCAAATTTGTACCTGTGTGTTTAATAACCGTCAGTTTTGTTCACTTGTAGAGTCTAACCATGACATTATGAAAATATGACTGTTGTCTGTGTTTGGGTCATGAGGTTTTTAAACGCGCCATAAAACAGTTAACAGTTCACAAATATAAGAAAGTTGAAACTTACCTCCATCGGCGTTAATTTCAGAAGCAAAGGTGACTACTACAAGCAGAAGTGTTAAGGGCAACATCTTAGTGACCATTTTCACCTGATCGTCTCAATGAAAGTGTTACGATAAGTATTAAGGTGAGTCTCAACAATCGCGTACTAACTCAGGAGAAAGTGGCTGTTCTGTTGATTCGACCCACTCCCTTTGCAAGTAGGTGGGGCAAGTCTCCAGACGTATGCATAAGGTGGGATCATCAGGTGACTCACACTGTTAGCTAGCAATTTATCATAAATAGACAAATATTCATTTCGGTTGATAAAAAAAAATAAAACTAAGAAAAAATATATATGTTTGAATGGAAAATAATGTAACATTCATCTATTCACAGAAGTATACATAAAATGATTAATGATTTCATGATACTAGGAAAGTGGAATTAGAGGTAATTGATTAGCAACTGATCGAGACCAACCCCTTTAAAATTTAGCCAAAAGACAACAAGCTCTGGGAGATTACTTTTAGGCGTAAAATCATTATGTGGTTCCGATTACACTCAATTTTAGAAAAGGTGGGGTAGGTAGACTTCTTTGTTTTGATCTTTTTCCCCATGTGTGAGTGTCTAGTTCGGTTAGTTATGATTTCCATTGTTTTCCATATGGTCTCTGTGTTATTGGTTTCTTCTCATCAGATGTACAGCCATTACAGATCGGAAGAACAGTTTTATATTGTCTTTTCAAGCTGATGTAAATTTCCACATCCGCTATTCCTCGCGAGACTTCACAACTTTTATATTTCATGTATTTTTTCTCGAATACGTAAACAAAGTTTAGGGTCAGCTGTGAAAAACTAGGTGGGGCCAGGTATCCGGAACCAAACAAGTTTTAGGCCTTATAACCATAATTAGCCTATACACCGTGTAGAGTTAACAAGTAGTTATACAGAAATAAGATTCTGTGCCACAATGAATATCTGGAATACTATGGTTCATGTGTATTCCTCAATTTAACATAGTGTATATTTACTTAGTGTAGTTGTGGTATGTCTATTATCAGACCCGACTATATGTGGTCTGAGGTATTTTTAGTGTTGTGTACAGGTAACCTAGGTATTGAAATTTATCAAGTTGTTTCGGATATATATATATATATATATATATATATATATATATATATATATATATATATATATATATATATATATATATATATATATAGACAGACATAGAGACAGAGGGGAAGAGAGAGAGCTGAGAGGGAGGGAGAGATGTACATTTGTATGTATGTATGTATGTATGTATGTATGTATGTATGTACATGTATGTATGTATGTATGTATGTATGTTAAGCACAGGTACACATACTATCATAGATCATAATCATACATGCATGCAGACAGACAGACAGACGGAGTCAGAGAAAGACAGAGAGACAGGGAGACAGACAGACAGTCAGGCAGACAGGCAGGTAGGTAGAGACAGACGGGGATGGAAAAGACAACAGATAGGAAAGCGCCCATGTTCTCTCCGTGAATCCCTATAAAAGTTCTTGAATGTTCCGCCATGTTGAAATCCACCCCTCACAATTCATCGCCATGACAGAGAATTTAAAATTATGTAATTCAGTGCAAATATTATCAGACTGGTGCCAAAGAAAATAACTTAAAGTGCTTCACTATTTCTGTACGTATTTTCCGGTGGGTGCATAAACGCTACATTCACAAAACTTTGGTGACGTACTGTTTTGACTTAAAAGGTGAGATGAATGACCTTAACGTAGTCGAGAGCTTTTGTATAATGCTGTTTGAGCGACGATGCACAGGTATTCCTTTATATTTTGAGGGAACACACCTCAGTAGGGTTAGAGGGGTTCATATCACACTGAAAATACATTTTCCGGAGGTATTCAAATATTGCTAAGTGAATAGGTCCGCCTATTAAATTCTCCTGTATCAGACACCCACTTCGAATTCATCAAAGGATATCGGTTTCGTCTTTTGTCATCCATGTCACGTTTGTAATACGGTGGGTCATTTTGTATAGTCTACATAATTTTTCATGACTTTAGACTGGTTTACCTATTTCATTAGTTGTTTCATGAAGGATGTCAGTACGCATGTGCAGTGTTAGACGGGTGAAAGTTTGCTCCCACAGGTAAACATGAACAGTGCCGTTCCCTTTGTCTCATTCCCTTCGCTGTTTCACTTATGTGTACTCCCTGACGAGTTTGTTTCGTAAACACCGTCGCCCCTCCTGACCAGACAGAACAATCCCCTTGTAGTAGTTTAACCTATTCGATCCGAGGACATCATATCTTACATATAATGGAGCAAGTTGCATTGAAACTCTATAACAAGGACTTGTATTGTGTATTCAACCCTGGGTTAAATAACTTAGGATTTCAATTTACGAATTACACAGCGTGTGGCGGTACAGCATAATGAATGTTACATTGCTATACACCATGCATACAGCTAGGGAGTAACGTTGCTGATTTAGTATTGGCATCTTACGAGGCGTGACAGCAAACATCAAGAGAAGGGAAGTCAAATACGGGGAAAGTGAACACAAACAATACCCAATGCCATGTAGACTCCGACTCGACTGACCCAAAAGGCATTTGTGGCGTAGTTTATACTATAATAATACTGACTCCCACGGCAGCTTTCCGAGAGTAAAAAAAGTAAACATTCGTGCCTTTCTGTATGGAAACACCTTAGAATGTCGATATTAACGAGGTGGAACGTTTCTATCACGAGCATGTGTATTGACCCAAACCTTTTCAACAGTAAAAGTAGTGCTCTCAACTCCAAGACGGATGGCGATGAACAAAGTTTGCTGATAGGAAAGTTAAATATTCAAAAGTGTTTAAACTTGAATATGGCAACGATCTCATGATGGTACTGTAAATACACTCAAAGTCCTTAAAAGGCTGCAAAGGTCATAGAGAAAAAAACCCATGTATTTGCCATATGCTAAAACTTCCATTGCGCACTTCTAATTCCCGTATTCATCGATCGACAAAATATCCTGCAGGGATTGGAAACACTTGTTATCTATCTTACAAATGGATTCGTAAACCAAGAAGTGTGTGGCTTGCGACTTTTACATTGTCTGAACAAAACTAATGTATTATTAAAAGTAAAAGCCATCTAAATAACATTACGTAATTGTGTCTCGGAATGTGGTAGAATACAAATAATAAACACTTACACAAGACATAAAACAAACAAACTAACTTTGGTTGGTTAGTGCAGAGATCATTGGAATAGTATGCAAAGAAGTCAAAATAATATCGAAATTCAAATCTCGTTCTGCAGTGTCAAAAAATGAAATCTTATGTTACCGGTACCAGGCGTAAAGTCTCAATACATAGACATTGACCAAAATCAATCCATCCATCCATCCATTCCAGCCGCACGCGTCACATACATAGTAATATATATATATATGTATGTATATATATATATATATATATATATATATATATATATATGTTGAGGGTAGAAGAAAATCAAGTCGGGTTTTTCGTCTCTACAAGCCTGTTTCGTGAGTAAATCACTCGTCAGGAGATGTTGATGTACACGGACAAATCTTACCACTGACTTCCTATATATATATATATATATATATATATATATATATATATATATATATATATATATATATATATATATATATATATATATATATATATATATATATATATATATATATATATATATATATGGTAGTACTGGAACTCTTTCTTGGTTGTAACTCCAAGTTACAACCAAGAAAGAGTTCCAGTACTACCAAAACTATTGCGCTCTGCCACTGCGGTATAGAGCAATGTCTTAGCAGATTGATACTCACCAAGGTATATATTGAACACATATTGCCTGGCCATGAGGGCTATAGCACCCGTACACCCGAGGGACTGTGAGTTACCAGAATCACATGCTATTTCCCGAGGCTAAAGGCTATACGTTTTGCACATAGACATATAGATAGATAGCTAGATAGATAGATAGATAGATAGATAGATAGATAGATAGATAGATAGATAGATAGATAGATAGATAGATAGATAGATAGATAGATAGATAGATAGACAGACAGACAGATAGATAGATAGATAGATAGACAGATAGATAGATAGATAGATAGATAGATAGATAGATAGATAGATAGATAGATAGATAGATAGATAGATAGATAGATAGATAGATAGATAGATAATGCATGTACACAGGCAGGCAGGCATACATACATACATACATACATACATACATACATACATACATACATACATACATACATACATACATACATACATACATACATCAGCTGTCCACCACTTCGTCGTCTTTCTTGTAAATACGTTTTTTTTATTTCTTCTTGTATATTCAACTCATTATTTAGTTTTAGTATTAAATAAATACAGTTCATTAAAAAAGTTTATATGTAATATGGTGCATTTCATTTGTCTGAGAGTGCATGTAACATGTGTAAGTGTGATATGCAGCGTACGGTGTACGTTCATTCTGTATGAGTGCGACCTTTTGACCCCGCCCGGTCCCATATCTTGATGCAGATCGCATATCCGAACTGACCGCATATCCGAACTAAATGCATGTCCCCGTAAGTGTTCGGATAATCGACGTTTTACTGTACATACATACATACATACATACTGAGACAGACAGACAGACAGACAGACAGACAGACAGCGATTTAGGGGAGAACGGATGGAATGAATTTGACCATTCTGGTGTGTATCGAATGAGTGACAGACAGACATACAGAAGACCAACATACAGACAGACGGACAGACAGCACGACGTCTCTCGGTGAAAATTCAAACACTTACAAACATGTGTTATAACTAGTGTCCTATTTTTTTCCTATAGTATGCATACTAAGTGTGTCAAGCGATTTCTCGTCAAGTATACCAGATTCGTTAATAAATAAAATAGGGAGATACCTCAAAAACGTTCGCTAAACTAGTATTTGTACTTGCCGTGTTGTTTATATATTAGAATATGGAAATCTTTGCGACAGATATCTCGTTAAATTTAAAATTTACGTAAGTCAGAAATATGTGAAAACATGGAGGCTTTGTTCAGTTCAAGGCGTGGCGCTATTTCCTTCGTGTTTAGATACGACGTTTCAAAGGTATTTGTATTTAAGAATGTATGGTATTTGCAAAGTCTATTGTCGATTTAGTTCTTTGGACTTTAATTCAATTTGACCTTAGTTTACTCTATCGATGCTAAGACTGAAGTGAATGAATGGAAGTTTGAAGGTGAACAGAGCTAAAAATGACATTGTGTTTCCAAGGGCAATCTATTTATTAGTAAATCGATAGTTCATATGGGGTCCCAATTACAAGATGAAGACAAAGACATTTAGACTTTCTCAGAAGACAAAGTTGGTATGGTAGACTGCGATTTGTGTATAGTCAATGTAGATGTTGGAGATTAGTCTGTATTAACCTTAGGGGGTATAAACACATGATCAAAGAACTTCCCTCTATGTTTTCCTTAACTGACCTCAACTTCATGCCATTGTTGTTCATTTGAATAGACCAACTTCAGCAACTTAATTTGTATCTCCTGAAGTACCCGAGTCACCATTTAAAATGATTCATTTGGACCAAAGGACGTCTATTTTATTTATTTCTTACTATGACTGTGCCAACGCCAAGTTTAATTTTGTTACTGAACCACTTCATTAATCCCACATGTTACAAAAAACAACAACACACAACACAATACAATATTTGGTTCTTTTCATTTGAATTTACACGTTTATTTTGTACTTTGACCGATAACCATTGTAAAGAGGGTATTAACATTTCACATTTCATCCACTATAAGATTTGATTTCTACTTTAATTATATAAGAAACGTGTCATTATTAAAGAGAATATATTGTAGAAAATAAAACCAGAAAAATTATCTAAAGATATTAACATAATTCAAACTATTTTCAAATAAGTAATCAAATCTTAGACATAAGTAAATTACACCTGATTAATACATCAATTAAGAACGTAGAAATACCAAAAGTGAAAATATTAAAATGGAATTCCAAAATACTACAGCTTACCTAGCTATATTAACAGCCTTCCGATTTGTCAGGGCTAAAAATAAGGTTCTGAATATCTTTGGTTTTTTTTCTATACATTAGCTCATTTGGTTATTCACATTTTAAAGGAATAATAACACTTATACCTAAATACATTATCATTCACATGAAGACGGTCAGTCAATTGCTCTCCATGGTTTTTATGTATAATACATTTTTTTCAGAATTTTGTAAAAACTAACGTACCTCGACTCTCTGAGTACAGAAAGACATCTCGTTAACGTAGACAAACGTAGACAACCCTGGACAAAAGGGTTGTAACGCCCACGAAAGGCATAATATGGCAGACACCCCCCGGCCATGGCTATAAAAACGTATTTTTTAAAAAATAGATAATAACTGTAGGTGCACCGTTCGTGGTATTTTATATATACTCAACTATAAAATTTTTTAATTCATTAAAATGATGTCCAAACTGCCAATCCTTTCAGCAACTTTACGATATTATGATCTGCGTAGCATTATAAATACCTACTATTAAGGTATCGTGTGTCATGAGTTAAAATCACCATAATCAGCACATGACTATCAACAATCGGTTAACCAATGTAAGGTAGCCTAGACAATTGTTATCAACCATTCAATATAACCCGTACAGATAACAACTCCTTATAACCTGCAATTAAAAAATAACGGTTTTCATTAGAATATTCTGACAGTGGATCGTCTTCATCACACGTACGCGTGATACAAGAAAGGGGTAGGGAATGAAGAGGGGTGGCTACATATATTCGTATGTCTTGCCGGTCGTAAGGAACTGGACAAAAATTACAGAGGTACGTGGGGGGGGGGGGGTGTACTACTGCTGCTGCTGTGTTAATAAATTTTTTTAATTTTCCGGTCTAAAACAATGCAAAGAGCATGGAGAATCTTGTTAAATTAAAAGAGAAATTCAAACCAGTCTTGCTTGAAAAAAAGTGGAATACATGTTATTGATGAATGTTACTGAAGAAAATATGCGATATCGAATCGAAAGTGAACGTACCCCTCAAAAGTAGCGATAAACCCACTTAGCTCTGGTCGTTGAGATTCCCATCTCACGACAACCTGGTTTCCAATCGCTGTGTAAGTACCCGGCAGCTCGTCAATGCAGTAGTTGCTTTCATTTAGAATGATGTTGGCTTTACAGGTGCAAGGGCTATCAGGATGAACCAGTACGTGGTCAAAGGTAATCTTTACTTTGGTACCTGGCAGTGTTTGTACGGTTATCTCACAACTACGAACTGTTGATTCGTCAATGAAGTACCTTGGAGCTGAAAACCTTGGTAAATCGAAGTAATTTGTTTCCACCGTAGCACCACAGTCTGTAAGATATATCGGTTATATAAGTCTAGGATTCAATCATTATTAAGTTGTTATTTTGCTAATGCTGCCTGTCTGTCTGTCTGTCTGTCTGTCTGTCTGTCTGTCTGTCTGTCTGTCTGTCTGTCTGTCTGTCTGTCTGTCTGTCTGTCTGTCTGTCTGTCTGTCTGTCCGTCCGTCCGTCCGTCCGTCCGTCCGTCCGTCCGTCCGTCCGTCCGTCCGTCCGTCCGTCCGTCCGTCCGTCTGTCTGTCTGTCTGTCTGTCTGTCTGTCTGTCTGTCTGTCTGTCTGATGTTGCTGATGTTAATTGGGGCGGTTATATAATCCAAATATGGTATATTTGTCAGCTCAAGATGGTACTTGTACACTGTTTGCGTCACTATAGCAGTTGGGGTTCACTGATTGGATGAACAACTTTTTTGCTGATTGGGGGACTTTGACCAGACGTGGTTTCTTTAGCGATCATGTTGGCATCCAGACTACATGTAGTGTTGCTGAGAATCTTATCTACAGTTCCATCTCACTTCAATGGATTTAACATTTTATGGACATGTAGGAGCAATATTTGATTAAAATAACGCGATCAATAGCCAGTCTTGTTTTATTTTACGTCCTTACAAAAGACATATTCTGTTTACACCTGACTGGTTAAATAGTACAGGCAGGGGTGAGTACGAGTAGAGTACGCTAACATCCTTACCGGGGAATCTATCAATCGTGAAGAAAACGGTGTCCGCTGTTTGCGTAAGCGAGACAGGTTGATAGTCTTCCATTCGTAATCGACATGTTGACGTTGTGGCATCATAGTCGAATTGATTACAAAGATAATCTAGCGAGAACAGACACATCTCAGCACAGTCATCGACGGTAGCGGTCGTAATAACATCACCAGGCGTGTCGTCGAAAGATGTATCGTACTTAGGATCGAAGAATTTGACATGTGGACCTAATGGAGATCAACAGAAATCAGTGAATTTACTGTGTGTACCAAACTACCAAACAAACGTTCAAACAGTAGAGTACTCGACAAATATGATTGTAACACATAAAATAAAATATATAAATAACAGATTATAGCATAAAATTAACTAACTATAACATAAAATTACCTCACTATAACATAGAAATAACGAAGTAAAATACAAAAATAACTGAGTATAACAGTATATGACTTTAATATAAAAATGACTGTCTATAACGTGAAAGTAACTGATTGAAATGAAAATAACTCGTTATAACTTGAAAATACCTTATTATAATGTGAAATAACTTAATATAATATGAAAATGATATTATAATAAGCTCATTATAATGAAAATAACTAATTATAACATGAACATATATCTGATTATAATGAAAAAACTTATTATAATGTGAAATAACTGAGTATGATAAAAATAACTGATTGTATGTGAAATAACTGAATATAACATCAAGATAATAGATTATAACATAAGGATAACTGATTAAATTATAATAATGGATTGGATCCTAGTGTGCTCATAATCACACAAGCCGATGCTACGATGATGTTATCTATTTTTTTTTACACTTTCTGACCGTGACGACATTCTACTGAGTATCTGATAATTTTGCCCTGTCACCCCTGTGCAGTGTTAACAAAGCACGGGATATATAATATAGTAATAATATTGCACATCCCATTAACGGCTTTACTTCTATAAAAAATACATATCCAGGATGTACAATGATTTATGTATATATTCATCTCTTGAGTCGTGAATTTTTTGAACTCGTCGGTAAAAGGTCATTATTATAATTATATTAGAGAAGATAAATGATTACCGCAATATTGCTCATCATGGCCTCCTGGACAATCGTCCCATTGATCGCATCTGTAAGTATGTGGAATACAGTATCCGCTTTGGCATGGAAATTCATCGTCGAGTTTGCAATCAAAATCTCCTGTAGTCAGCAAGAGATTATCAAAGTTGTTATCACTCCACACTCTTTTTCAAAGCGCTACTTTTCAACATAAGATTCCCCCAAATGAGACAGTAGGAAACCGACGTTTTGTCAATGTTCAAAGAATGCATAAATAAAAACGTTTCCCAGCACAATCCTCTTCATAGGAGAGTAAAAACGACCAATCTTAAATTTATAGTAATAAACATCAACATTTTCTCAGATAAGTGTTAAAACGCTACTGCTTGACTTTTAAGGATGAAATGTAGGTTCAAATGGCTATAGTAAAAAGTGTATTGGCAAATATGTGGGATAAAACAAGTGTGTCATGACCGGCGAAATTATTATTTAAAAATGTCATATTATAATTTGTAATCAACGTTTCGTAAACCCGCGAAAACCTAAGACATCATGCCTATCAAACAGCAAAATCACCCGACTGATAACTGTGGGGCAGAAATCCATATTTATCCGTACAAATCGCTGATGGGTATGAACAGACAAAGAGAACGGGAACAGACTTGGACATGCGAAATGAATAAATGACGGAGATATGAAATGAATAAATGACAGAGATATGAAATGAATAAATGACAGAGATATGAAATGAATAAATGGCAGAGATATGGAATGAATAAATGACGAAGATATGAAATGAATAAATGTTGGAGATATGAAATAAATGACGGAGATATGCAATGAATAAATGACGGAGATATGAAATGAATAAATGACGGAGATATGAAATGAATAAATGAAGGAGATATGAAATGAATAAATGACAGAGATATGAAATGAATAAATGAAGGAGATATGAAATGAATAAATGACAGAGATATGAAATGAATAAACGACAGAGATATGAAATGACGGACATATGAAATGAATAAATGACGGCAATATGAAATGAATAAATGACGGAGATATGAAATGAATAAATGTTGGAGATATGAAATGAATAAATGACAGCGATATGAAATGACGGAGATATGAAATGAATAAATGACATATATGAAATGAATAAATGAATAAAATGAAGGAGATATGAAATGAATAAATGACGGAAATATGAAATGAATAAACGACGGAGATATGAAATGAATAAATGATGAAATGAAAGAGGAATTTAATAAAATGACTGACACATTTGTATATAAAGGACCAATACAGCCTTAATTGGAAATATTTCAGATAAATGACAACAACGTACTTGAATCTGGGTCTATTCCACTAACTGCGTTCATGATAAAGCCATCGTACATATCGGATGTTTTGGCGAAGACTATTGGAATACCTTGTACCCCACATCCAGCTCCGAAGGAGACGAGTCCGACTGCTGCCCAAGTACCATCACCTTGGTCACAGCTTAGAGGTGACCCGCCATCTCCCTGTAATCACAAATAAGGATTAGCCTAAGTGGTCACATTTACAGGTGTAGCTAGATTGCAAAACGTTTAGCAGTCACAGGTGGACATTTTGTCGGGCAACTTCCGTTAAAGATGTTGTCAACTGTTTCTATTCTTACAGTAATTGAACGGTCGTGAAATTGTTTGAGAGAACTTGGGAAGGTGGCTGATCGAAAAATGACTAAATATCTCCCCCCCCCCACCTCTCTGCACCGTAAATGCTACTTGGGTCCTTAGTCTTATTTTTTTGACGATAGGAAATTCTTAAATGTTGTTATCCGAGATTCAAATCTGTCGACAGTAATACATTGATGAATATGTTATTGGCAGTAGTAATGTGTATTGTAATACTGATTAACAAACTTCGATTTGTACAAAGAAATAGCAAAATTGAATGTTATGAATGCATTACTTGAAGTGTTTCCATCCTGTGATTTATGGCAAGTTCCAACAGTCAGTTCTGTTATTCACACCTCATATTATAGAATGGTGGGCGGTGGCCGTACTTTTTAGATTCAAATACAAATTACCAAAATAAATAACTATGTTTTACAAAACCCCCCCCCCCTCCTTTCCCATCGCAACATTCACCATACCCTTCCAGTTAAAAGTCACAAAATCCTGACAGAAAACTTAACTCACCAGGCAGGGTCCTTTATTTGCAGGTAGACCAAGATACCCGGCACATGTCTGCGAATTACCTAATATCACATCATTGACCACAAGCTCATAGATATTGTTGCAATCAGCCAGTGTCAACAGGTGAAATTCAATTTCGTGCATCTTTGGTGGTAATGTGTTAGCTGTAAATGGGAATGGTTGTGTTTTTGTAACATTGTGTTTTATATTATAGTAGGAGTTATCAAAGCCAATATTTATTTACTTAAATTATCTAAAATTATATTTTTGATATGATTTAATATCCGAAGAAAGAGGAAAATAGTGAATGAGAGAGAGAGACAAACAGAGAGATGAATATGTATGTATTGTATGTATTGTATGTATGTATGCATGTATGTATGTATGTATGTATGTATGTATGTATGTATGTATGTATGTATGTGTGTGTGTATGTATGTATGTATGTGTGTGTGTGTGTGTGTGTGTGTGTGTGTGTGTGTGTGTGTGTGTGTGTGTTTGTATGTATGTAGATCTCTCAATATCAGTATGCGCATAGTTGGATATTTACCATTAAGGTCGAAAACTCCAAAACCGGTTAGATGACAGTCAGTGTAAACACTGTAGTCTGTTCCTTCTTCAGGTATACATGCTGGTCGTAGTTCATCGGTTATCGTGACAGGTGATGTCAGTTTCAAAATAATACCGTCATGTTCTCGAGTATTAGCGTTGTATGATGGATGTAGAAAGAATGCCGTGACGTCGAAGGTTTGTTCGTGCGTTGTTCCTTTGTTAAATTGCGCCTTGTAACGACTAGGTTCGTTCACAAAGACTCTGTCAAAAAGAATAAAGGAAAGGAGTAATATCTAAAGGATTACAACTTTCTAGGACAGCGTTCTCTCAAATATTGATGAGCGACTACACGTGCGTGATATCAATCATCTGTCTGTTTAATTTCTGACAGTCTTTACATCCGTAATGTAATGTAATGTAATGTAATGTAATGTAATGTAATGTAATGTAATGTAATGTAATGTAATGTAATGTAACGTAATGTAATGTAATGTAATGTGTCCCATAAAGGTCGTTCTTGTAAGCTTTAAATTTCAAATAATTTGGCAAATACATTGATGATAACAACGTACACATGTCTTAAAATGCTTAACTTTTGAGAAGTATGCATGACTAATGCTTGGTTTAGTACTTAGGTAATATGCAAGTTTCAAATTTCAAATAATTTGGAACAAACGTATACATCGATGTACGTGTCTTATTGGAGATAACATTTAACAGGTTTCTGTCAAGTCACTTGATAAGGTTCAGCAAACGTTAGTAAGCTATTTGTCTAGGAAGAGAGTGCAATAATCTAGCAAAGTGAATGTTACTGACAATTTTGCCTAGTTGGCATTCATCGTTTTTCTCCTTTAATTTCTCTGCTGATTTTCACATATCGCATACTGGTACGGTGAGAAACTAAATGTTGATACTTACACACACTGAGCAGCTGTTAAAACATGCTGGTCAGAAATTAACGTAAGCCCACAGTAGTGGGTATTATCCACCAACAAAGCCCCTGACCAGGGCCACTTTGTCGCCTGGGGGACTTCAGAACCTCCGATAACTCGTTTTTTCATATAACCCGGTCTCGTTCCGCATTGTCCTGGAATTATATCGTCATTGAATAAGTATATAAGGCCCAAATTATTGTTCCCATACTATACGTCTGCCCTATCTAGTTTATAGCGGACCTTACAGCCGCACTAGCTGCAACTGAAACGTTTAAAAAACAAACAAAACTGATTTATTAAATGTAATGACTTACGTATACTATCGTGCATCCTGAACCCTATTGAATCGCATGTGGGGAAAAAAAATAATTGTGTAGCCGTGTGCCTAATCTGGTGCAGTATATTAAATGAAATTCATTTTGGGTCTATACCCAAAAATCAACGACAACAACGTGTGGTTCCGATTACATTCAATTTTAGAATAGGTGGGGGTAGGTAGGTTTTTAATTTTATTTTTTTAATTTTTTTTTCATATGTGAGTGTCTAGTTCAGGTAGTTATGTTTTTCTGTTGTTTTCCATATGGTCTCTGTGTTATTGGTTTCTTCTCATCAGATGCACAGCCATTATAGATTGGAAGAACAGTTTTATGTTGTCTTTTTCAGTTGATGCCAGTTTCTGCATCCACTATTTCATAATTTTCGCGATTTTCTTATTTTTTTTCTCGAAAATGTAAAAATAGGTTTAGGGTCGCCAGTGAAAAACTAGGTGGGGTCGGGTAACTGGAACCAAACAAGTTTTTTTTTTAATTTGGCCTTATGGATAAAATCGACGTCTAATTAACATATGCACACTTAGTCTAATTATTGGTATTTCAACAATTTCCGGTGAATATATTGTTGGTTGTCAACACCCCAACCAATACTCCAGATATCAGCTAATACAGCTCAAAATCTTTGGGACATCTTTTGACTCTAGTAATAGAGAACAGTCCCAAGCATAAAGGAGGAAGAAATTGGGATGGAGATTTTTGAATTACTAAGCATGGCTAAGACTTTAAAAGTTACCTGTCTGACATTTCAGGCAGTAAAAAACTGAATGTAATGATAGAAGTATATTAGCTTTAGAGAAATATAACCACAAATCAATCCTAAAAAAATTTGAATACATTAGTCCATTTGGAGCGAAATGACGTGACGTGTAATTTCATATATACGCATATTGTGTACACGCTACAACTTCCTCGCTGTCGACCGTACAGTGCAGTAAGGGGCGAGATCAAAAGTTCAATGTAGGATAAAAAATAAATTCTTTTATTTTAGTTAGGCCTCAGACCTCAAATCAGTATTGTAGTATGTAGTGCTATGAATACAAAGCCAATATGTATGAGGAAAATATTCCTTTTGTTGACATTTTATTTAGTGCCATATATAGCGAAAATTCTTCTATTTCTCAATTTGAGGTCATTTTTGAGAAATGTTTTAAAATTAAAAACGTTTTTGTAGGATGAGAGCTAAAATCGCAGGACCCCCCCCCCCCCAAAAAAAAAAAAAAAAAAAAAAAAGTAAAGGGATTTAGTTTTTTATACGTTGAACTACTGATTTCGGCCCTAATGGTAATGCACAGCCCATTTCATATCAATGTTCGCTGCCTCCTGATTCAAATAGACACCGAGAAATCTGTAAGAAACTGCTCGTACCACACTTTATGATAGCAAGATTGAATGAATAGAGTTTCTTGCTACATTTCGTTAAAATGAAATGAACTATTAAACACATGGAGATATCCAATGCAGACATCAACAAAACATTGGCGCCCGCGTGTCTGTGTCGAGTTGCAGTATGTTTCAGCAGTTTATTTCATTTTAGATAAAATGTAGCAAGAAATTGCAATCTTGTTATTTCAAAAGTGTAGTTTCTTATTGATTTTGCACCTGGTTGTGTCTGACAGCCAGTGAACACTAACATGAAACGGGCGGTAAGTAATGAATACTAAAAATGGTCTTACCTTGCGTGTTGCTAGGACATAGTGACATGAACAAGAAACACGACACACATACCAAAACACTTCTCGTCATCCTGGAAAGTCAAAACGACAAAATTACGGACAAGGAAATCCAGTCTAGTCAGCAGTACATGACAGTCTAGTAGTCATGTGTGCAAGAGTATTAAGTGATGTGTCAAATGAGAAATAATGTTATTATATGAAATAGTAACAAGGCAACAGAACCAATCATCAAACGAATATCCCAGCGTTGCCATGCGCAGTACATCGATATAAATTCATAGGAAGGGTTCGTGAGCGCTGACATTAATCTATGGACAGTTTTGTCATAGAACGGAAATTGTGGCAATGAAATTTGACGAAGCATGAGGCGTTCTATTTGATAACTGAAGATAAATGTAATTCCAGATTGCAATCTTTTATGAACTTGATGATGTGTAAGTTTCATAAAAATAAATCAATGTCATAATGAGAATTTTCGAAATACCCTGATAGTATTTAGGCGTTTCTATTAAATGTTTCCAAATATGCAGGTACATTTATCCACGTCTGGAGGTTGATGAAGCAGCCTCGATAGGGTTGAGATTCTGCAATGTTTAGGCTTTTCAGTTTTTTTTTATTTAAATTGTTTTGTTACTTTATTGTATGTGACAACATTATTTAAAGTGGCCTTATTTGGTATTTATTTTGGATTTTTTTAAATTTATAAAACAATTTTAGCATGGCTCCCTTCGTGAAAAATCAAGTGAAACAACATTGACCCAGTCTGTGTTTGTAAGTTAATACATCGCAAAATGCTAAACAAAATGTGAGAAAAGTTTGTTATTGTACGTGAAAATAACCAACATTTTACACATTTTATTAATCTTTAGCAATTTATTGAGTTGCAAACAATGACTTGACATATGTTGTTTCACATTGATTTTTCAAGTAGGAAGCCATAAAATTGAAAGACAAATTCCGGCTATTTCACCTTTAAAAATAATCATTTTGAAGGTCAAAGGTCGTGTCATTATAAATCTTAACATTTTGATAATGTTGGAGTAATCTTTGAGTGGTGTCCGTATGTATAAAACTTTTGGAGAGGCAAACCGTACTTTTTTGTCAAAACTATGGCCAGTTTGCTTAAGCAACCAGGTCAAGGTCGCTAAATTAGATAACGTATGCATATGCCCCATATACCTAGTAAAAATCCAAGAGATGATTACAATATCAAATGTTTGACTTAAGAAACTGTGAAGATACACCAAATTTGAATCTTTGACTTTGAAGAAGGCTTTCAAGGTCAAAGTTCAATGTCTGAAAAGAAAGTTAATCTTGACAATATGGATGTTGGATTGTAAACATAGCATAGTTATAGCTTTATGGTGTCTTTATGTAATACCAATCAAGGGATAATTTATACAAATTGTGAAATGGTCGCCATTCGGCCATATTTAATTCGGTTGAAAAAAAACGCCGGTGACATGCATACGTTTAACACAGTATGTAACTTTTGTGCCAATTTTGGTTGAAATCAGCTGGTGCCTGCTAGAGATATGAGAGTGCGCGTACTCACGCACACACAAAACGGACGAACGTATGAGCGAAACCGAATGTAAAAGTCTTCTTTGGGCGGTGCCCGTTGGGGCTAAAAACTTGCCATGAGTGTACGTACAAGGTTTAGCGCAGCTCGCGACAAGCAAATCACAGTGTTAGGTTGATAGAATTTGCAATTGGTTGTACTGGTCGACACTTTGATATATTGTTGAACTATGAGTTAAAGTAGATATAACAATTTATTGAGAGCTTTCCATAAAAATGACGGAATTATCAATGCTTTTCCCTCTGATTCTTATTAAGTGTTCATAATCATGACGACGGCTAGTGTAACGTTGCCGACAACCAAAGAATATTAGTTATAAATGTCAAAATTCCTACATGGAGAATGCACAAAGGGTATGACATTACAAGTTAAGTAATTAGTAAAAACACAATCAGTTTATATTTTCAATTTTTTTCTTTTCTTTCAAGATTGCATTTAATTTGAGCAATGTGTTCTCTTACTTTCTGTAACCCATACTTCTGCCTTATATTTTTGGAGTTATTTTTCCCGGAAAACGAGACTGTAGGCAGTTCAATTTTCCACTCCGACACACAATAAACATTGAAAACCGTTAAATGTTCGAACCTATCATAATTTATTATTATTAATGGTTTTATTCTGTACACTAGATTGCCGTAAGGACGGTATAAAATGGGGGGTATTCCATCATGAGTGTTTGACACCATAATTGGTGTAAATTCTGCCGGTTACGTATATGTCGACACACCATCCTATTAACTTCAGAATAATGAATGAGCTGTTAGAGAACTGATCATGCATAACAGAAAAAAAAATGCGGGTTTAGAAAAGTGAAAACACATCTTAATTATGTTATCTCGACATATATCAGCTTGGTATCTCAAAAACCTTCAAAACCAGTACCTTTCTCTCGACAACATGTTGATGATTTTGTTGTTGTCGATTATTCATCTTTCTACTGACTAAATGTTTTGGATTTTTAAATAAACAAAGTGAAAATTAGAATAACATCTAGTGAGATACTAGCTGTGATTGTGGCCATTTTTTCCAGGTGAAAATTCAATAACATTTTTTGAAATACGTACAAGTTTTTAGCCTGTATGCTTGGCTGTATGTGAACGGCTAAGTTCCTCGTTTATCATCATGTTTACATCACAATATTTCAATTACAGCCAGTTTCACCTATTGTCGTCGAAGCAGATAAAGTGTCGAATAATGTATTTTGTTTTCATTTAATTTTATGTTGCAAGCCTGAAGCCTTGTCCTTATCTACTAGTATTGCATGAACCAAGAAAATACATTTGTGACGCATATTGTTTCGATGTTAGGTGAAAATTGTCTGTAATCACGATTATTGTATCGGTGAGGTCAGGTGATATTGCCTGTATTCTAATTACACTTACACAAACTTATGTTTACATTAGATTTACAGTGTACATCAGTAAGTGTTACTGATCAATTATAAAGTTAGTGTACATGTTTAAAGTTTGGACAAAAAGGTAATACGTGTACGTGAAAGGACAGAGAGACCGACAGACAGACAGACAGACAGACAGACTTTGATAACGTTTCTACTATTGTTGATTCAAACTATGTCTTAGTGTCGAATTCTTGCTACAAACGACAATTTCATCGATCAGTGTTTGGAGTCCGTATATTAATCTTTGCAAAAATACTAAGAAAGACCATATCATAACTATATGGTAATACAAACAACAGAATACGTGAAATAATAGTCAGTTTGCCCAAGTTAGGCTTTATCCCACTGCATTCAAATTTCATGTTTACAGAATTTTCTGACCAAGGAGACATACGTTTTGACCTTTCTTCAAACATGGTACAAATTGATCATACATTGTTCCGTTTTGATACGTATTCTGAAAACGTCACCTATAACTTTATAGACCACTGTTGTATAGACACATCAAACGTTCTATTCCGTACATGCTCGCTGTACACAATTAAAAGTTTGTAGACCGTGTGAAATTGTTAAATGTTCTGGTTGAAAGTTAAATAATCGGAGCCATGCATGATGAAATAGTTAAAGGAAACAAACCCAATAAGTTGACTTTTATTATGGAAAAAATAATGATACACGACTTCAGACTACCCGTAGATTAATTGCCTTTACTTTAATATGCACCAATCAACACCTTGGCAACTGTCAACTGATCTTGGTCGAGGTTCAGTCTATCAAGCGATAACAATTTGACATTGAGTAAAACTATTGACACGTTTTCACTTTTTACGTGAACTCTGACATCCCTAACCCAATGTCAAAGTCTTCTTCATTTTGCAAGAGTGCCACAATATTGGTGTTGATTATCATACAGCCTGCATATTTGACCTGGAACTTGACGCATGCAGGTCTGATCTGAGCAGATTTAATACACAGCATCATGTTTAGCAACAACTCAAACATTCGATACTGTAACAGAATAGTAATACCCAATAGACTTGCACATATTCAATTTTAACTAACATATCAAGTCATGCAGCTTACTTTTAGTTTTATCAGTAACGTGCTATTTGTATTTACTAATGCCAATTTCTAATTCTAATTGTTAACATGAACTCTCACTAATTATTACTGCGGAAGTCGAGGTTTCAACTTACTAATATACACAAACATGAACATTTTTTTTAAAAAGTGGGTGATAACGGTGCCTTTGTTGTTATTGATAGTGTAAACATTCGAAATCCCCCATAATGTACACTGCAAGACCATGGAAGTCATCAGAAACACCACCGTACTGTTAGTACAATTAAATCAACGTCCACTCGATGTATAGTTTTAGTGTATGTCTATCTTGGTCAGTTGAAAGCTCATTTTCCGCTGCTGTACTAACTTGAACCACAGTGAAATTTATCGAATAAAGACCCCGTTTGACATTTTTAAAATTCCTATTGTAATTTGAATTTATCACATCGTTCCAAGGTTCTTGTTAAATAAATCCAAGGCCTTTATCTACGACTAGTTCATGTATTTACCATCTACATATTTGTATATGTGTGTCAATTTGGAGGTTTTTGGTGTGGTATTGTGTCTATAATCGGTCACGTTTTGATCCGACTGTAATGTAATTGGTACGGACATTCTAAAAGCAATGTTCACCGTAAAACATTGAATTGGAATAGAATGAAAATAGGCATGCAAAAAAATAATACTTTTCTGACTATTAACAAAACTCGTAAACTCTAACTTACTGGTTATTTAATTAGTCGGTGGATACCTGTAGTTACAATTAATTGAAACGCACACACTGTATCTGGATACCCTAATCTTCATCACCATGCTCACGAAAAATTGAAAATATATCGAATGCAGTGTTTTTACAACGAGTAACACTGAAGTAAAGCACTTTCTCTATGTGCTACACTAATTTATAGCATTCATATCAAGTGTAAAAGTATACTGTTTCAATTGGTTTATTTACAAGCCTAGCATGTGGCCTAACTGATGTTATCAATTAGCAAATGAAACAGTATACTTTTACATTTGATATGGATGCTATAAACGACTGTGGTACATATACAAAACGCTTTACTTTGGTTTTATGGGTTGTATTTTAAATGAGATTTTGTCATAACTGAATAACATTATTCATTGTCCATATACCGTAGTGCGTCAACGCTTATTTATGATGTTACCAATATTGAACATCATCCTTAATATACTTATTATGTTGATATGCGTCATCAAAAACTAAATACATATATTATCAAAATGAATTTTTTAAAAAAGAGGTAAATACTTTGCCCAAACTTTGACTGGACTTCAGTAAATCGTTTGTGAAAGTTTAAGCAATCTGGTTTTTTGTCACATATTTTATTTTATTTCATTAGACTAATGTATTTAAAAAAAATTGTTTCTGTCTCATTGCTATTTGAGAAACTCTAACAATGGTATCGTGGCTGCACAAAATCAGTTCTTCACATTTTCACCAATAATAGTAGAACTCGAAGTTGGCTGTTGTCCTTCGACTGTAAGAGAAAAGAAGATTGAAGTTATTATCAAATATTTCAGTAAAAAAACAAACTGTTGCATTGCAAAATGATTGACAATGTACAATACTGAAATTGATGAAGGACTTTCGTTGTCATCATCGTTATCACCACCACCACCACACCACCACCACCACCACCACCACCACCACCATCACTACCACCACCACCGCCACCGCTACCACTACCACCACCACCACCACCACCACCACCACCACCACCATTATTCGTGTTGTTTATTTGTGTATGTAAAGCGTATTTTTTGGAAACAAAGACCCATCAGCAAACAAGATTTGAAACAGCACAGTAAAGGCACGTGATACATCAACTGCTAAAATAACTTAAAATGACTAATATAAATAAAGTTAACAAACTGACAAATACCACATTTATTTTGAGATACTTGTGTGACAAGAATTGTCGTTTTATCAGTAGTGGAAAATTAAAAATTGGCTTTTCTTCTAAAAACGGATGACTGCCTAAATCAGTCACTTAGAGAAATGAAATTCATAAGTTTACTTTCAGGTGCGTAATCTTTACTTACCTGTTTAAATTTGGAAGTTGTATGAGCACCGGAATCCAATTTCTTCGACTGATAAATCTGACTTAAAGACCACGTGATACGAATTTCCAGTTGAAACTACAACGCCAGGGCCATTAGCACCACAGTACGTTCCAACAAGGGGAGATTGGTCTGATGGTCCGTCGTATAGTCTCACGAAATCCCAGTCATTTGAACAAAGGTTACCATCTTCCTCCAAAAAGAAATCTGTGAAGTTCAACTGAATGACTTGATCTGCGGCGCCCTCAAACGTCCAGGTGTAGAGACGATCTGCAGGATAATTGCTTGGCCAGTTTGGTGACGTGATGACACCCGGTCCGTTTGTAATTACAGTGTCTGACACATATGCTGTAAGGCAAAACACACAATCAATGAGATAGTATACTACTAGTAACTCTATATCGACTTGATAGTATACACATTTCAGTTTACTCCGATTATCAGCGTTTCAGCCGCCGCGCTACATCACTATGCATGCATTTATATAAGTGAGTTATCGAGGGAACTGTCTCAGCAGACTGTAATATACACCCATCATCAAACAAATTTCATAAACTTTAGCCTGAGGAGCTGTGAGTGAGGGGATGCTCAGTTTTTTAACGGTATACATTTTTTTTGCAGATGATGTGCGAGTATCGGATTATCGTTTAACATATATATGAACGAATCATGAACAAACTAACAACATATTAAACCATTCATCAACAGATCTCCCTTAATCTTCTTGGTTTTACAACACAGCAGTTACGACTTCGGAAAGATCAAAACCTTCATCGTTGTCGTCGTACTTCGTCAACATCATCATCATCATCATCATCATCATCATCATCATCATCATCATCATCATCATCATCATCATCAACAACAACAACAACAACAACAACAACAACAACAACAACAACAACAACAACAATTCGGTCTATGATAATCGTAAAATCAAATACACTTTGAAATGTGCTATTAAATCAAATAAACTTTGAAATGTGCTAACTTACAAACGTAATATCTGGCTAAAAATCCAATAACAACATCGGTGGGTTTGTTGTTTTCTCCATATTCTAGTTGTAGTCCGTTTACTGATGACTGGACACTGCTAGGTAGGGTGTCGAAGCAATACACGTCGATGATGGGGGAATTAGGGTTAACACCATCACGTAATATAACTCGTTCGTAATTATCTCGACAGTTTGCCCCACCGCTATCACTCAGAACGTACTGGAAGTTCATTGTTAGAATTGCATCTTCGGCTGTTTGAGATAATCTCAACGTACACCAACCATCCGATTCAGATTGTATCCACCGAGGTGATGCTATGACACCGCGTTCTGCTGTCAATAGTGAACCGCAGTCTGTAAGGTAAGAAATGTCACACGTAAGTATAACCAATAATTTAGAGAAAGAGAGAGAGAGAGAGAGAGAGAGAGAGAGAGAGAGAGAGAGAGAGAGAGAGAGAGAGAGAGAGAGAGAGAGAGAGAGAGAGAGAGAGAGAGAGAGAGAGAGAGAGAGAGAGAGAGAGAGAGAGAGAGATGTTCAAAATATAATATTGCTGTTGTTGGTAAGCAATATTTATGAACGAGACAGAGTTGACACTGCAAGTAAAATATACTGTATGTTAAACCATGTTATAACGAACAGGTTGGAATATAACAACCAAGCTCAGCATACCAAACCAAGTAGTACACACTGTAGAAACAATATTGACGTAACAATTTGAATTGTTAGTAAAACACTAGTGGCGTTGGAAGAGGACGAACAGCTAGCAGACATACCATGCACATTTAGGCAATGACTACTTTTAAAGTAGTCGTGCTGTAATGGACAACACAACACAACACAACACAACACAACACAACACAACAGTAGTTGTTTGAGTTGAACAATTTTCTCCGAGCTTCTTATCATTTCGTTCATTCAAAGTAGCCTATGATTGTTACATCTTCAAAAAATCAACTTATCAAGACATAATTATGGCGGTAGTGTTTTTTTCGGCTGTACTCCTAACCTTGGGAATTCTCATGATATAAGACAAATAACTGAAGAGAAATCTGAGCAATACACAGCCTACATGTATCCGTAATTGTCAGCATAGTACAAAAGAGTTTGAAGATTGCATAAGGTGTTATCAATATTTCTGACGAAGTTGTATCTTCTGAAGTTTACTATATATTGTTCGCCCTATTGCCTGTCCTATAAATCATAAAATGCACACTTGACATGTGTGCATTTCTGGAGGAAGAATTTAGCTCTCTGAACTTAATGTACAAATCTAATATGTTCTCTACTTCCAAGGTATTCTTACCAGGGAATGTACTCAGTTGCCAAATTTCCAATCCTGTGTCATCTGGGATCATTGCTATGGGAGTTGATGAGGCCTGACTGATCGTACAAGTACCACCTGCACGTCCAGCAGGAATGTAATTGAAACCGTAGCAAACAAACGCTTCTTCGCTCAGACATAACTCGGCACACTCTTGTCTGGTTGTGTTGCCGACAACTCTATCTATGTCTGCTTGGAATCGGAAAGTTGCACCATAGACAGGTTTGAAGAAGACAAGATTGGAATCTGTAATATACAAAAATCAAGATAGATATCATATCATGGCTGCTGTTAAAGCACAGTTGGAAATTCTGACTAGCTACAGGACTATTCGAAGACTTGTCTCATCGATTTAATATTAGTGTAACCCTATCTCTTTTTTTTGAGAGCGAATCAATATATCCAGATATGTAATTTTGTACGTCAATGGGAAGTGAATAGTGTGTCAGTATGATTTCATTGACTCACTCACTCACTCACTCACTCACTCACTCACTCACTCACACACTCACTCACTCACTCACTCACTCACTCACTCACTCACTCACTCACTCACTCACTCACTCACTCACTCACTCACTCACGGTGCATATGACAAGTGCAAAGCGTACTTGATAGTTTGAGCAATCAAATTTGAATAGAGTGTATATCAATGTTCCATGCATCGCAAATTGATTTTGAATGACATGCCTATATATAATATCGAAATATCATCACGAATCTTGTAAATATTAAGATATCTGTAGATTGCCTTGTATTGTTACATATTGTGTATTGGTAGGCGTTGTGTGGTAAATGTGTATTGGTACGCATTGAGTGTTACGTACTTGTGCGTATTGTTAGGGATTGTGCAGTACAGGTGTATTGGTAGGCGTTGTGTGGTAAATGTGTATTGTACGCATTGTAAGTGCTACGTGTGTATTGCTAGGTATTGTGCGGTACATGTGTATTGGTACGTCTTGTGCGGTACAATTGAATTGGTACACACTGTGCGGTAAATGTTTTTTGGTACAAATGTATACATATTGTTTGGTACACGTGTATGGGTAGGTCTTGTGTGATATATGTATATTGGAACAAGTCGTGTGTGGTACGTGTGCATTGGTATTGCGTGATATATGTGTATATGTATTTGTACGAATTATGTGGCATATGTGTATTTTATCGTATTGTATGGTATATTTATATGGTACAAATTGTTTGCTATATGTATATTTGCTATAATAATTGTGTGCTACATGTGTATGGGTACGTATTGCGTGCAATGTGATAAATCAATCGAAGCATCATTTGATATGACATTTCACTGTTTACAAATACTTACTGCATTGGTACTCATCATCTCCTGATGGACATTGTATGTAGCCGTCACATCGTAGAGTCTCGGAAATACATCCTCCGTCATCACGGCATTGGAATTCATCTTCCGTACACAATCTAGGATCTGGGGGGAAAAGAAGACATTTCACAGCCTTGTTATCATGTTAATATAGATCAAGATGAATTTTATTATGAGTGCGTGAGAGTGATATACAAATGTTTCAGTAGTATCGGAAATGCCAATGTTCTACCAAAAACTGTGTAAGTGAAACGGTGTATTCTACAAACAAACAAACAAACAAACAAACAAACAAACAAAACAAACAAGCATGCATGCATGCATGCACGCACACATACATACATACATACATACATACATACATACATACATACATACCGTCATACATACATACATACATACATACATACATACATACATACATACATGTATACATACATACATACAAACAAACAAACAAACAAAAAGCAAGCAGATAGCAAAACTGGCATTGATTCTCTATAAGGATTGATCCTGTACACTAACTCACCATCAACAAATTCGTAGTTGGCCTCAAAACCAGGATAGTTGATGGCACCATCTGATTGGAACACCATGTTGAGGTATATGTCTGACGAATAAATGACGTCATCAATGTCACTTCCACAGTAGACACCGATTACTGGTGAGATGGGAAGTCGACCGTCATAGATAGTTAAAGTATCGTAGTTATGAATACATCCAGGGTTGTCCGGTTCCAAATTAAAAGTGGAAAAGGTGAGTCGAACAAATTGGGTTTCTCCGGCAATAAACTCGTAAGTGTAGCGTCGATTTGGTTCGTAGTTGAGTGGCCAGAAAGGTGACGTGGCAACACCAGGTGCACTCGTGTAGTTTTGGGTATTTGTATACTCTGAATAAAAACACACACGAAAATAAGTGGAATGAGATTAACCTTTTTACATGTACATACAAGTATATGTCGTTAGTAAGTCACAATTATTGAGTAAATAATGCAATCTCGACGCATGTAAAAGTGTAAATATATATTTTAGGGCTTCTTTTCGACAGAAGATATAACCAGTGTACAAACGGTCAGTGTAATGGTTGACATAATATTCTAAAGTTTGTAAAATCTTAGACCTTACTTTCAAGAAAAAGTTTGTTCACCACAGAAATCATTAAAATATTATGGTCGGTGAAATGAAAGTTACTATATAGTGGTATTGTATAAAGTGTGACAAAGTTATCAAATCTGGGTCGCAACGTCAATGCACACATATATACATGCACTAAATGGAATGTTTGACAATTGTTCTGGTGTGGTCAAGGAATGACTACTGTCTTTGATGTTCATTACAAAACACATGTAACAGGCACATCGGGGATTATGCGTTTACTAGAAGACTCAACTTACCAACAGTATATGACCAAACGAAACCTTGGACAACAGTTGCCGGCTTGTTGATTTCAACATAAGATATGATTGCCTGGTTAGTGCCAGTATTCAAGGATGCTGGTAACGTCTCGAGACAATATTGTGCTATAACCGGAGTTCCGCTCCTCGAAGCATCATAAATGGTGATCTGGCTGTAACTGTTACTGCAGTCATCTGTTACAACGGGTACAACTACTTCACCAAAGTTTATACGTATATTGGCGTCCACCTCGTTTGATGATACTGTGATGTCACAGTTGCCATCCTGTTGTCCTAAAACCCACCTTGGTGACGCTACTCGGCCGTCTTCGCCGCTCAAAGTTGAGTCACACGCTGTATCGAAAATAACAAGTAACAGGAGTGACATTATACTAACAAGACTTTAATTGTGTTTCTAACCAAAATAAAGTTGTCAAAAAAGGAAAAAAAAAGAAAAAGAAAAATGAAAAAGAAATAATAAAAAATAACGTTGCTAAATTTATTCCGATTTTGTTTGCCAGTACACTTTAAGTATTATTGTCTTTCTATGATGGCTACCGTCAGATTGCCTGTTCTTGAGGTTTGAAAGCTTCGAATTTATTAGGTGTCTGTCACATGTAATGGAAAACGTGATCTAAATTTCAGAAGTAAAGTACAATACAAAATTCTTGATTTATTACTTGTTTTTTTACGAAGGTATATCTACCAGACAAGATTCTACATCACTGAGCTAGCGGGAAACTTTTACACAATTCATAGTATGTCACCTATCCTCAATCTTTAACAGATAACTCCGATTACAAAACTGCAGGTAGTACTAGAATGATGAGCGGTACAACAATGTTTGATTCTTACAAGCTATGTAGCATAACATTCGATATAACTGTTGGATTTTTACCTGGAAATTCGACAATATCCCAATGTTCAACATTGTCTTCAGTTCGTATAATCTTCACAGGGTATTCGGCACTGTTACTTAGCATACATTCCGCGGTATCACTGTTAAAGTCAAACGATAAACAGAGGAAATTTGTTTCTTGGAGACAGGCGATGCCACAGTCTGTTCTTGTCGTGTTGCCTAACATTCGCCCGATGGAGTTTGTGTCACGAAGTCTCGCTTGGTAAGCAGGTTCAAAGAAGTTGAGGTCGGTTGCTAACGAAAAGAAGGAGATAAATACAATGACGTTGAAAAGAGATGTCCAGTAGTGTCACAGTAATTCATCATATAAATGATGTATCAGTGAATCTATCAATTTTCACCATTAATGTTATTTAAGCTTACACTCTTTTTAATTAACTGAAATGGTTTATAACAAACCACAGCTAATCACAACAACTAAAGTTAAACTATTCTCACGGCAATAAATCGATATCTCAGTGCAAATTAACGCAACTCATCATCTTGAGGCTTAAAAAGATTTTATGGTTCCGATTACGCTCAATTTTACAATAAGTGGGGTAGGTAGGTAGATTGTTTTTGATTTTTTTCATGTGTGAGTGTCTAGTTCAGGTAGTTATGTTTTCCGTTGTTTTCCATATGGTCTCTGTGTTATTGGTTTCTTTCCATCAGATGCACAACCATTACAGATTGGAAGAAAAGTTTGATATTGTCTTTAAGTTGATGTCAGTTTCCACATTCACTATTTCTCGCGAGACTTCACAAGTTTCGCGATTTTATCATTTATTTTATTGAATACGTGAAAAAAGCTTAGGGTCAGCAGTGAAAAAAAATTAGGAGGGTCGGGTAACCGGAACCAAACAGTATGTCACAACAATAAGTTACTTACCACAATACGTCTCATCCCCGAAATTGCGACAATTGGTATCACCATCGCAACGAAGAACTTCTGGGATACAAAAACCTGTACTGCACTGGAAATATGTATCTCCACATCGAGGTTCTAAAAAAAAAATAGTAAAGAATCACGGAGTTAAGAAAGACTGGGTCATCTGTACACCGGGGTTAAAAAAAACAGTAAAAAAAGACACTGTAGTAACTTAAAGGTCGAGTCGACCATCAGTGGTGTGATTGTTTCGGAGTAAAACTACGCCAAACAAAGGACAATTTGTGGGCTGCTTAGGTAAACGTACGATTGTTAAGGGTTGTGATTGTTTTGCACTTTTTTGTATTTGTAAATATATTTAACAATATACATTCAACCAGAGCTAGCTTCCGATTCATCATCAGATAGTGAATCGTAATGCAATCTCAGACTACTTCTAGCATAATGACCTTAAATACAAAGACAACCGTGTGTGCTATTGAAAGCAAAAATAGCACATATAGTAATTGGAAATCGATATAAGAGAACAATATCAGTGAAATGCAGTTGAACAGTAATTACGTTCTGTGGTTGTGAATTCACTAACCTTCTTCAAACCTGTACGTAATATAATATCCAGTACCACTATTGAATTGATTTGATTTGAAATTTATCAAAAGATATCGTCCTGAACTATACACGACCCCTGGATTGTTGTTGCCACAGTAACGACCAATGAGAGCCGACGTCTCAGTTAGACCATCGTAGATTGACACTACATCATAATCGTTCGAACACTGGTCGTCGTCATTTTCTAGATCGAAGGACAGGAATTCAATTCTGACCGCAAATCTTTCAGGTGCTTGGAAACTGTACGAATACACAACGTCGGGTGGATAAAAAGAAGGGTATCCTGGTGACGTCACGTTGCTAGGTGATTCGGTTAAAATGGTCACAACAGGAGTGGCTGGAAAAAAATATACTGCATGTGTCAATATGATGCGAACTGAAATCTTGCCATACGTGCTATACTAGTACAAGTATGAACGTACACGTTGTCAAATGTTATCATTTTCATTGTCCCTTCTGTAAATTTTCTAATGTTTTCAAAATGTCCAATATTTGTTAGTTTTCAAACTTCTTGAAGAAACCCGCTAAGGTGCAAAACTAGTTCAAGATTCAATTACTTTTCTGTACTTAATTAGCTACCGATATGTTTGCTAGCTATAGTTGAAAAGTATACGTAGTTAAGCAATATTCACTATTTGTTTTGGTAAGTACAGCAAACCGACGAGACAGAATAAACGAAAACATTTTTTCCGTAAATATATTTTTGAGTTCACAGAGGCCTAGTACTGTTATTTCACGCCTTCTTTTCCAACACACCTATCGCATCATTAAACGACTGAAATTTCAGACATGTATCCAGTCAATTTTAATTCAACTTAAAACAGTATAGTCGTTGCATCGGTATTAAAATGACGTCATTTATACTTACAAACAAAGTAGCTAGCCAAATATCCACTGGTCGGGTCCTGGCTTGGGTCTCCATATTCTATCCGCAGCTGGTTACTTTGTGATACGACTCTAGAGGGCAGTGTGTCTAAGCAATATGCACCAACGATGGGCGATGTGTCAGCTGCACCATCCTTGATAATGATTCTTTCTACGTTATCATCACAGGTTGACGCGCCCTCAGGAGGGAGAATGTAATCAAAATCCACGATTACGGTTGCATCATTAGCATCTGCCGAGAATATGAGAGAACACCAGCCAGTTGTACCAGACTGTATCCATCGAGGAGAAGCTATGACACCTCGCTCCACTGTCACCTGAGAGCCACAATCTGTAAATATCGAGGTTATTGAAAGCATGATGGAGTGTTCGTTGTCTAGCCTGAGTGGTGAAGTAGGAAGTTATTCACTGTCCACTTATTGGTCAATAAGCGATAACTAGCATGTGATACAAGTTATAGAATATTAATACAATCCAAATGTACTCTTTGAAATGTTAAATATTGAAGACAACTGATTTACCTACATTTGTATATTATACTATGCGAGGAATGAATTTATAATTTGTACAAGGGGTTTACCCTACATTTGTCAATGTCCATTAGCTGAAAGAATCTGTCCAGTGAGTTCACATTTTTGACATTTTTTTACCACAAACGCAAACCCCCCAAACCTTTCCAAAGCCATTACTGTTGCATCCCGTTTCATGTTAGTGTTCACAGGCTCAGCTTATTTGATACAATCATGCAAAAACCAAACTGTACATTCTACACTTTTGAGATGGCAAGATAGGAATTTCTTGCTACCTCTTGTCTAAATGAAATAAAACCTTTTAAACCTACTGCTACTAGAAGCAGACACACTTCAATGCTTTGAAGTCTGCATTTGATGTATGTATGGTTGCACATTTACTTTTGTTTCATTTAGACAAAATGTTTCAAGAAACTATTCATGTAATATTGCCATCTTAAAGTGTAGCATGTACAGTTTCTTATTGGTTTCTGAGTAGCTGAACACTTGGTGGAGACTGAATGAACAAACGTACCCGGAAAGGCTGCTACAACCCAGTGTTCACTGCCAGTATCATCTGGTACATAGGGTATCTGTGCTTCAGTAGAGTTACTAATCGTGCAGATGTTATTGTTTGGATCGTAGTTGAACCCATAGCAAACGGAACTGGTCTCATCTAGACAGAGAGTGGCACACTCTTGTCGTGATGTGTTCTCAACAACCCGATTGATGTCGTCCGCGTTTTTCACTCTCGCCCCATAGGTTGGTTTGAAGAACAATAAATTTGTATCTAAAAAAATAAAATTCAAAAGTCATGCACGTTACAAATAAGAATGCGCAGTATGATGTGAGAACCGTTCTCACAGTCTATTTTGTTGATCAAGGCTAGACACTCAGGGCAACTTGTGAAGACCAAAACGATGTGCAATGCACTATCAACACTGGCATTTTTAAAAATAAATTAGCATACAGAAATAATGAAGAATGCTCAGAGAGATGATATTAGATTATATCTGTTATTGCTATGGCTACTGAATATTGAACTTTGACCTACCACAATCAGACTCGTCATCTTCCAGCTGACAGTCAAAAATGCCATCACACCGTGACGAATCAGGTATACAGATACTTGCAGAACCACCACACTCGAACTCATCATCTGCACATTTCTTGGGGTCTAACAGATAAATTAAATTAATTTAAAATTAATACATTAACATGAAATGTCAAATAGTAACTTCGATTCTGCAAGTTGTATTATTTGACTATAAAAATACCCAATTACTTTTTAAATAGTTATTTATAAAGTACTCCTAATCACGTACAAGGCAATTAACGATACTGTGCCTAGTTACACATACGGGTTCCAATATGTGCTAAGTCTGTTGTACTTCGCGACAGCCTGACAAATGCCTACTGCACATCCCACCTTAAGTCGTACGATGAACGCGCATTTTGACGTACTGTCCCACTAATTTGGAACAGTTCACCAGTTGAACTTCGTCATTACTGAGCTCCCTCTTGTGATATATATTCGGGAAAGACATTAAAACTCCTCTTTTTTGCAAGGGTATTTAGACACCTTTGCTAAGTTACTTGTTCAGAGCCTTCGAACATTACTATGTACTAGATTCTGTCGTTTTACATTCATGATTGTTTTATTGATTGATTGATATATTGGTAAATAATCAATATTATCAGACACAACTTACCATCAACAAAGTCGAATTCGGCTCTAAAACCCTGATACTCTATACTATCATCTGATTTGAATCTCATATACAAATATCTACCAGATGAGTAAATGACGTCATCGATAATATTTGTACAATAGAGACCAATCAGAGGTGATGATAGATCTTGACCATCATAGATAGACAATGTATCGTAGTCATGGAAACATCCATTATTGTCTGGTTCTATGTTGAAGGTGGTGAAGTTAAGACGTACAAATTGGTTTTCTTGAGCCGTAAATGAGTAGAAGTACTCTCGATTAGGAGGGTAAATCGATGGCCATGAAGGTGACGTCACGACTCCTGGTGCAGTGCTATAACTTTGAGTGTCTCTGTATTCTGAAAGGCATTGGAGGAAAGAAATGAGAAGTTAAGTTATTTAAAATAAATCAAATTGTGATACTTAGTGTTAATTTTAAAAAGTAGTAGTCTGTATTTATTACTGTTTTAAATTTTTTTTTAATTAGTTGTGATGCATATTTATCCATGTGTACACTTCAAAATTGGGTTCATACAAAATTGGGTTGATACGTTCATATTGAATATCAAAATGAGAACTCGCCTGGTGCTAGACAATCTTACCCATTCAACATATGGCAAAATATATAACACAATGAATTATATTAAACATGTTTATTATCATGTAGATGTTTTGTAGTGTCTGAATAAATACAGGCGCAGACGGTGACTCTAACACGATTTGAATAGAATGCAGCAGAGTGATCTAACCTATCTTTGCAATGCCACTGATAATTGATCCTCATCAGATAATACGTATTGAATAGTAGATGGGTTTAAAACTTTATTTCAACGCCAACTTGCCTCTTTGTAAATACATGATATAAATAATACTATATCAACTCACCAATAAAGTACGATCCAAAAAATCCTTGGATAACATCAGCAGGTTTGTTGATCTCCTCATACACTATCAACAAACGGTTAGTTAATGTTGTTATGGACTCAGGGAGTGTTTCTAAGCAGTATTCACCGATTAGTTGGTCATATCCTACACCTTCATACAGAGTGATCTTGCTGAACGAGTTGGTACAGTCGTCTGCACTTGTCTGAACGACTACTTCGGTGAAATCCAGGCGTACCTTGGCATCAGCGGCGGAGTTGGAAATCCGTATATCGCAGTTGCCATCTGGTTGGCCCACTATCCATCTTGGCGATGAGAGTACGCCCTTTTCGTTCTCAAGAGTTGAATCGCATGCTGTTGATAAGACAAAATTCCAGTTGTAACTGAAAGAACACTTCCTCACGAAATAAATTAATTGATAGATATATTCAAGTGTTGATTATATGTAAATACGTGTATGTTATATTTTGTAACAGCCTTTCTAAAAAAAAAAAACATATACCATGCATGAGCCAAGTTTAACCAAAAATATGGAATAAATACTCTGGTCGTTCTACGTCACAACAACCCGTGTCTACGTCACTGGTTCTGCTGTGTTCGAAATATGAGTCAATACGTTCAAAATTACCATCACTTTCCCCGATTTTTCTTTGATATTACCGGCGCTGGTATAATTACATTATTCGCCAATATTTCTCTTCATTCAGCCGGAAAATACTCGTCTTCGATTCGAAATGACAAAGACCCCTTGGGTTACTCGTATTTTCCTTAGAACAAATATTTGGGAATAACATCTAAGTATTTGCTCTAATTGGCATTGGGTTTATTAGGTTTATTAGATATTTTGAAATGATAAACGTTAGGAATGATAAGACCAAGGCAAGGCAAGCAATTATGTAAAATGTTTTGTATATTGCAACAGGTTTGTTTTGTAAGCTATATATGTAGGGTCAGAACTTCATACGTTTCCAAGATAAAACCTGATGACGCTTAAACTCGGGTCAAAATATTTAGTACATGGAGTAAATGATAGTTGACAGATATTAACTTTTGCTTTCTTGGCATGCGTGGTTAAATGTTTTGTCCATTCTTTACCTTGCAAAACTACACATGTATTCAGAAAAAATGTTGTTAGAATATTTTGTATGTCTCAACGTTATCTTGTATTGAAATGGTAGATATACAAATGTACTGCACTCTCTGTAATGAATGTCAACATTTTTCGTTGAAACTTTATAGTAATGGTGGTATTTGCATTAATTCCACTACAAGTATATTCATTTATTATTTGTAGTAGAGATTTCTGTGAGGATCCTACCTTAACGTGTATGGGTTTTGTAAATGTGGTCGATAGTCACGGTAATCTAAAGAAATTATAAAGGGCATTTGACGAATCAATCCTTGTCAAGTTTCTCTTCTACAGCACACCAAAGTTACAATAAGATACGTGATAGACTTGCTAAATTCTCCAAGAATCTGGGCTTTTTTCATTTGTGTTCTAGTGTGTGAAATAATGACCTGAGTGAGTGACTGCGCAGTGGGGTGAACGCGTAGAGCCCTTGGGAGATTACTAGTAACTAGGAAAAATACACTTCAGGACAGTTTTAGTTACAAAAATACAATGAACAACTTAATGAACTCAAACCATTTGCAGCATATAACACTTTAAAAATCTCCCAATGAGCTGGTACCAGTCTAGATACCTTACTACAACTATGTCTTACCTGGCATTTTAATGATATCCCAATGTTCAACGTTGTCTTCAGTTGATAGGAGTGGGACAGGATACTGTGTACTATTACTCAGCATACAGATACTGTTAGCATTGTCAAAGTCAAATGATAGACACAGGAAATCAGTTTCTTGTAGACATCTATCACCACATACTACATTGGTAGTATTCATGATCATTTTACCGACGTCATCGCTGCTTCTCAGTCCAGCTTGATAAGCTGGTTCGTACAAATATAAGTTGGTATCTGAGAAGATGGAAAACATGTTGAAATCAATCACACAGTCGCTTATAAAAGGTTGTTTATGTAAGGTTGGGATAGAGAATAAAAGTATATAGGAGGGGAGGGCTTATCCATCCATCCATCTATCTATCTATCTATCTATCTATCTATCTATCTATCTATCTATCTATCTATCTATCTATCTATCTATCTATCTATCTATCTATCTATCTATCCATCCATCCATCCATCCATCCATCCATCCATCCATCCATCCATCCATCCATCCATCCATCCATCCATCCATCCATCCATCCATCCATCCATCCATCCATCTATCTATCTATCTATCTACGAACGCTAGTTTGACGTTCTGCGATATATATAATTTAGTGTATACATACCACACAGTGTCTCGTCTTCCTGGAACAGGCAGTTGGGATCACCATCACAACGAAGTCTTTCTTGGACACAAAGACCCGTACTACATTGATAGCGGTCATCAGCACATCTAGGATCATCGGCTAAAAATGATATAGATCATGTATTAGTTAGTGGTTGTTTCCAAATAAAAGTATTCAGAAAATTGGATCTGTACGATCATGCAACACATAATCTTGTCTGAAAGACTAAAACGACGAATCTAAACTATGACCCTGGTAAATTCTTTACATTTCACAGTAGCGATGCTTAAATACACTTACAAGAGAAAATGAACGTCGGACTAGACTAATTTATTGATATGTGACACAAAGTTCTTCTGACTAACAGCCTTTCTCAGATAATATGGGTTGTTTACACGCAGTTAACGATGACGTCTCAATTAAAAATCGATGCGTTGAGCATCAAATATCTAGCTTAAAATGTGTACATACAATAAACATTCCCTGCAGTAAATGTTTTAAAAGATTTGATGACGTTTAATGACAATGTGAAGTATCATTCTTCAGCTAAAACAAAAGTCATATGTCAAGTGCGAGAAAAACGTTTTCTTTCTTTCACACCATTGTCAATAATTTTGACTAGTGATGCAATATTTTCATAATATATATTTAATTTCCTTGTATGATGCTTACCTGCAAATGTGTAGTTGGCATAGAATCCATTACCACTATTGACGGCATTGGATTTGAATTTGAGCAGAAGATTTCTACCAGAACTAGAGACCACACCTGGACTGTTGTCACCACAATAAACACCAATCAGTGATGAGGTGTCACTGTCACCATCATAGATAGATAGTGTATCGTAATCATTAGAACACTCGGTGTCATCATCTTCAAGATCAAACTCTGAAAACTGTAATCTTACAATGAAACCTAGTGGTGCTTCAAGACTATAGGTGTAATCACTGTCTGCTGGGTAGGTGTATGGGTAGCCTGGAGATGAGATGTTACCAGGTGATGACGTCAGGGTAGTTGTAACGGGAATTGCTGCAAGAGGAACACGAAAGTAATATAAACGCTATACACATATCATACTGTGTAACTATGTCGACGGAGCACGATAAACAGAATGACACAAATCTGAAACCAACACGACAAATAACATGACACAGCCAAATGATAACGATGAAGCACATATACAATATAAAATAAACAGTGTACTACACAGCACCATGGTTTAACGCAACTAAACTAACACAACTTGGAATGTTATACACGTCACAGCAAAATTATTACACACAAAACAACCGAAGAAACCATCTGACGACTGACAATTTGACTTAGAAACAGTACAGCGCAGCACAGCATAACATAGTCTATCTGCTAGACCTCGGATGTTCTTCCGATAGAATACGACACACGCCCGAACATCGTTATCGAGGATGGAACTCTGCGAAATTCGTTCGCTTACAGTATCGAAAGAAAGCCCGAACGTCTAGCAGCAAGACTAAGCATAACACAACACAACACAACACAACACAACACAACACATCACAACACAACACAACACAACACAACACAACACAACACAGCACAGCACAGCACAGCACAATACAATACAACACAGCACAGCACAACACAACACAGCGCAGCACAACACAACATAACACAACACAACACAGCATAACACAACACAACACAGCGCAGTGCAACACAACACAGCACAGCACAACACAACACAGCACAGCAAAGCAGAACACAACACAACACAGCACAATACAACACAACACAACACAACACAACACAACACAGCACAACACAACATAACACAATACAACACAGCACAGCACAACACAACACAACACAACATAACACAGCATAACACAACACAACACAACATAACACAACACAACACAGCACAGTGCAGCTCAACACAACACAGCACAACACAACACAACACAGCACAGCACAACACAACACAACACAGCATAACACAACACAACACAGCATAACACAGCACAAAGCAACACAACACAACACAACACAACAACACAACACAGCTTAGCACAACACAGCGCAACACAACGCAATACAGCACAACACAACACAACGCAACACAAAACAGCAAAACAAAACACAACATAACAACACAATACAATACAGCACAACACAACACAACACATTTACACCACTGCACACCACACAATTCCACACCACACAACACAACACAACACAACACAACACAACACAACACAACACAACCAGTATTTACTCGACACGCCGCATCACCAGTAAAAACAAGACACCCACAACGCTGCTGAATTGTAAACTATCTCTCACTTACAGACGTAATAACTGGCTAGAAATCCAATATCCATGTCATCAGATTCACCATATTCGATTCTCAACTGATTACTTTGAGACTGGATTCGTTGTGGCAATGTATCTAGACAGTAGGCACCAATGAGTGGAGATAGGTCATCTAAGCCATCCTTGACTAGGATACGTTCAAAATTATCCTCACACGAGTCAGTATCGCCAGAAGATAAAGTGAAATCGAAGTTGACAAAAATGGTCGCGTCTTCTGCAGTTTGTGAGAAGAGCAATGCACACCAACCACTTGTAGTAGGTTGTATCCAACGTGGAGATGATACCACACCACGTTCTTCTGTCACAACAGTTTCGCAGTCTAAAAAAATAAAATAACTGAAGTATTGATTGACGTAAACACAAGCGTAACTTTTCGTAGTTATTAACTACAGCAAAGTTATTAAAGGGGAACACTACGATGTATTTTCATAAACTTTGGGGTCTGAAGAGTAATTTCATGATTTCACCTCACATAATTTTCGCGCGATTGCCAAGAAACACATAATTGCAATTTTCTTTCACCTCGGTCTTTCGTTCTCACACTGACTCACAGTTGACTAATGAGACTTAATAGGCATGCATACGCATTACATATGCACTGAATATTCAAAGAAAATGAGCACTTATGAGTCATGAATATTGAGTGTGCATCTAATTATAATAAACTATAGGTACGGTATTAAAGTCCCATGAGGCCAGTATGACAACGCAGGTGAAATAGAGTTTCAAGTTGGTGTTTCGTGGCAACCGCACAAAATTTATGTGATGGGAAATCATTAAATGATCCTTCAGAACTCAGAGGTTATGAAAACAGATTTATTTATTGGGATGGCACCCTTTTAACTACAACAAATTGAAGTTATTAATTACAGCCCAAATCGAACGCCATACCGTTGAGTTGTTTAAACATAGCTTGGTGGAAATTACAACATTTCTCGCTTCAATGTATGTATGCACTTACCGACACCATAATTTCAAATAAATGAAACAAAGTTTCAAAGCTGTCGTTCGTTATGTCCTTGATCGTTCTCCGGCTTCTAGTGTATTATTTTATTACAGACTCTTTCAATCAATTGATTTTCCCCTGTGATTTATGTTGTTCTAAGCTCTTTCTAGAAATTGTTTTAAACACAGCAAATTTAACCATGTATTTTTTTAATTTGACTTCGTATGCCTTTTTTGCCTATTTTATCATATTGTACAGCTCTTTTGAACATTTTGAAAAATAGAAAAAGCGCTTTTATAGAAATTATATAAATGTTAAATGTGAAAAATCACTCAATATCACCGTATACAGCATTGTCAGCGAGTTCCATTTTTCCAGTGGTTGATATTGGTTGTTGGTGAGAGCAACCTACCTGGGAATAGAGCCAGTTCCCAGAGTTCAATTCCATTTTCATCAGGTACATAGGGTAGAGGTGATCCTGTAGCACGACTAATACTGCAGTTGTTGACCTTGGGGTCATAGTTGAAACCATAGCAGACGAAACTTGTTTCACTTAGACAAAGGGAGGCACATTCTTCCCTGGTCGCAACGGGAACTATTCGGTCTATCTCTGTTTCATTACGAAGTCTGGCGTTATAAATTGGTTTGAAGAAAACCAAGTTGGTATCTGTGAAAATAATCAATATTATTCATCAAATATGGAAGGAAGTGTCGAGAAAAGTTCAGCTAGTCTGAAAGTATAGTGAAAATGAAAACGACTAACATCATGTTAAACATAATTGATAAGTGAAAGTTAAGGTATAATAATATGTGGGTGAGATGTTGTATAAAAGTAAAATTTGTATCTGAAAGTTTCGACTTCATCACATTGGCCAACAACATGACCCACTGTACTAGTGCTTTATGTAAACGTAAGCCAAATACACTTACCACATCCGGATTCATCATCTTCCGATGTGCATTGTGGGATACCGTCACACCGCAAAGAATCTTGGATACACCCGTCACTTCCGCCATCACGACACTGATATTGATCATCTGTACAGAATCTAGGGTCTATGTTGTAAACAATAAAAATGCCAAAAAAGTTTTTAAAAATATTCCTTTCACGGGGAAATATTGAATACAATAACACAATTATTCTCTACAGTTACACTAGTAATCATGTCTATACCATTCTCAAGCCAAGCTGTTGTCTTTGAACAGAAAATATGGATTATATATCCTCTTCGTTCTACGTCACGACAAGCCGTGTATACGTCACTGTATTTGCAGGCCTTGAAATATGAGTCAAACATTCTAAATTGCCATTTTTTCTCCTGATTTTCATAATCTGAAAGCAAAGAATTGAAAACACGGAACATAAAAGCATCTAAAGCTGTTGAAAACATAAGAACACCTACCATCAACAAAGTCGAATTCGGTCCTGAAACCCTGGTACTCTATACTATCATCTGATTTGAATCTCATATACAAATATCTACCAGATGAGTAAATGACGTCATCGATAATATTTGTACAATAGAGACCAATCAGAGGGGATGATAGATCTTGACCATCATAGATAGACAGTGTATCGTAGTCATGGAAACAACCATTATTGTCTGGTTCTATGTTGAAGGTGGTGAAATTAAGACGTACAAATTGGTTTTCTTGAGCCGTAAAAGAGTAGAAGTACTCTCGATTAGGTGGGTAAAGTGATGGCCATGAAGGTGACGTCACAACACCGGGTGCAGTGCTATAACTTTGGGTGTCTCTGTATTCTGAAAACACGGTGGAGGAAAGAAACAATGATAATATTATTATTATACTTATAATAGTGTTATAACATTAGTAACCTGTAGATATTCAAATATTAAAGCTGCACGAGCTATGCACTATCTATTTTGTCGGACATAATGACCTACTCATAATTAGCATACACCCTGAGCAGTATTAAAATCACATTTGGGTAAATGTATTTGTATATACAATATGATACAAAGAATCCAATCACATTGATTCATTAGGTGCGCATCAAAATTCAGTAGCCCAATTAATGCGATTATGATTTCAAACTGCTGATGTACTACTCATCTAGATAAAATGGACCTCTAATTAGCATGTACAATTGTCTAATTATTGGTATTTTAACAATTGTCAGTGAACATAGTGTTAGTTGTCTGATTGAAAAAAATAATACTCCTGTTACGGCTAGTGCAACTTTAATGTGGATGGTATAATGGCTGAGTGTATGCAGTGCCAATGGCTCGTACAAATAGTTTGAATAGAATTTACAATGTCCTTTTAACACGAAAAGTCAGTTCCTCTTGTTCTTCTATTGTAATATATGACATAACTAATACTATATATCAACTCACCAATAAAGTACGACCCAAAGAATCCTTGGACAACATCTGCAGGTTTGTTGATCTCCTCATAGACTATCAACAAAAAGTTGGTTGAAGTTGTTATGGATTCAGGGAGTGTTTCTAAGCAGTATTCACCAATTAGTGCTATGCCTTCATACAGTGTGATCTTGCTGAACGAGTTGGTACAGTCGTCTGCACTTGTCTGAACGACTACTTCGGTGAAATCCAGGCGTACCTTGGCATCAGCGGCGGGGTTGGAAATCCGTATATTGCAGTTGCCATCTGGTTGGCCCACTATCCATCTAGGCGATGAGAGTACGCCCTTTTCGTTCTCAAGAACTGACCCACATGCTTTTGATATGAAAAAGTATATAAAAATGTGCGTCATAACATCATTTTATCAACGAAGTTCAAATAATTTGTACTGTTTGTTTTACGTAATTATGTGTATATTACATTTTGAGTCACCTTTCCAACTAATTTTTTCTCTCGATATCAGGTTAAATATATGTTTAAAATGAACAAAGTCAAGTTGGGCAAAATAAGAATGAGACAGGTACTGTATGTAAAATGTGATGATGATCCACGCTATTTCTTTAAAATGATCTACTTGTTGCCGGGATGAATATAATGACGTGGTCACAATAAAGCATTTGGTGGTGCTATCAACCTTTCTTTTCTGAGCATGTGTGGTTTTTGTCCTCTCATCTGTTTGCTCTGAAAAACTACACATGTACTAGAAAAAAACCCATTGAAGTTTGAATGGGTTTGATACAAATGATATCAACGTACCGCTTTCGGAGATGAATGTCACTATCTTAAATTGTTGAACAGTACTGATATATCTTGACGTTCATAAATTTCGATAACAAACAGTGTTTCTATAGCGTGAATATGTGTAGTAGGAGTTTCTGTAGTGGGTTGGGGTTAAAGTGAATTATGAATGGGGTCGATGGTCACTGTAGTCTCAAAAATTACTTTTGATGGCAAAATCTCTCCCAGGCTTCCCCTCTATAGCACATATATGTAATAATACACATGGGTACACTAATAATGAATTACGTGACTAGAACTGTCTCTTACCTGGCATTTCAATGATATCCCAATGTTCAACGTTGTCTTCAGTTGATATGAGTGGGACAGGATACTGTGTACTATTACTCAGCATACAGATACTGTTAGCATTATCAAAGTCAAATGATAGACATACGAAATCAGTTTCTTGTAGACATCTATCACCACATACTACATTGGTAGTATTCATGATCATTTTACCGACGTCATAACTACTTCTCAGCCGAGCTTGGTAAGTTGGTTCGTATAAATACAAGTTGGTATCTGGAAAAAAGGCAAATGTACAGAGTCATTGATAAACTGCATCTTTTATATATACCATCGTTTCGAAGGAGACAGAGTTTAAGAGTTTAAGAGAGAGAGAGAGAGAGAGAGAGAGAGAGAGAGAGAGAGAGAGAGAGAGAGAGAGAGAGAGAGAGAGAGAGAGAGAGAGAGAGAGAGAGAGAGAGAGAGAGAGAGAGAGAGAGAGAGAGAGAGATGAGGCCTAAACGACAAAATTCATGATCGCATTAGTAAAGTTAGAGTATTCTCATTATATTATTGGTGTACACATACCACAAAGTGTCTCGTCTTCTTGGAATAGGCAGTTAGGATCACCATCACAACGAAGTCTTTCTTGTACACAAAGACCCGTACTACATTGATAGCGGTCATCGGCACATCTAGGATCGGCGGCTGAAATTATATGGATAAGTGGTTGTTTTGAAAATAAAATTATAGAGCATTGAGAACCGTACCTTCGTACGCGGGTATGCCTGTATGGCTTGGGTAAATTACGTTTACGACTGTACACAATATTGTCCATTCACAGATAACAGAACGAATAATTATTTTTTTCTCACGATTTTCCAGATTTCTAATTAATATTACTTTCTTATTTTCTCTATATTTCAAATAAAGTGTTCAATATTGCCATCATAATTATTGTTTCCTTCGAATGTTTTTCCTATTTCCTACCGTTATCACTATCTTATCAGATTTACCAACTTTGAATCAATTAGTAGATTGCCACTCACTGGCTTCACTGAATTGTCATTATTTTACATTAGCTTGGACAATGTTACTGTAGTATAGCTGTAAAACCTTTTATGATCTGCCTTCATAAAAATGAACTGCTCAACATGGAACTGCTCAACATGACAGGTGGAACCTGGCGTACTCATTGAGGTTGACATTATGTCTGTTCATATATTAGGGAATTACAGATGCATTTTCTGAAACCACGGTACAGTCACCTCGTCCAAGTTAATGTAACTGAAATGGTGTCGCTTCAGCAAAGTCATTGAGCTGAGAGTGAGTGCAGTCAATACTTGTGATAAATATTTCATAAGACACTTACTTTCCTTTTTGTGATGCTTACCTTCAAATGTATAATTAGCATAGAATCCATTGCCACTATTGACGTCATTAGATTTGAAATTGAGTAAAAGATATCTACCAGAACTAGTGACCACATCTGGACTGTTATCACCACAATAAACACCAATCAGTGATGAGGTGTCACTGTCACCATCATAGATAGATAGTGTATCGTAATCATTAGAGCACTCGGTATCATCACCTTCAAGATCAAACTCTGAAAACTGTATTGTTACAATGAAACCTAGTGGTGCTTCAAGACTATAGGTGTAATCACTGTCTACTGGGTAGGTGTATGGGTAGCCTGGAGATGATATATTACCGGACAGCGCCGTAACTGTGTCAACGACAGGAATCGCTGAAATAGAACAACAACAATATTTGAAATGGTTGATGTGTCAATATTATAATTGGTAAGTACATGTTTCTGCTCTATAGGGAAAGTAAATACTAAACTGTTTAACACATGTAAAGGTGACGCGAAATCAACTGAGCTGCGCCTCTGGAACGTACACTTTGCCACTGGAAATACGTCTAAAACCCACATCTTGTTCTTTTAGGAAGAACTTTCACACATATATCTTTTCAACAGAGATTTCAATATGTATAAGCATTTGTACTGTGACAGTGCCTCTGAACTTTACTTAGTATTGGATACTGCCACTTCTTAAATGACTTGATCTGATTGATTGATTGATTGATTTGGTTGGTTGGTTGGTTGGTTGATTGATTGATTGATTGATTGTGTTTGGCTTTGAAAGTCTTGTAACAAATTCTGCGAGTTTTGCTGATACAACAGTCGATTACCAGAACGTCCAAACCCACGTTTATAAGTTAAGTATTGGCGTATGTATACCCTACTATATTGGTTGGTATTTTCATAACACGTCAGCTGTGCTGAGAGGAGAGGCATTGAGGACGAAAGAGTTATGTAACGCTCACTGTTTGATGGAGTCATGATAGCAGTAGATCATATATTGGCCGAATCGAAGGGTGCATGCACTTTTTGTATGGACATATAGTGAATAGATGTATATCATGCTATATATTCGACAATGTTGTAATAAGTTAGGTATTATGAATGTTTTTATACGTCTGTTTTTCTTTAAGTAAGTAACTTACATGTGTAGTAACTTGCTAGATAACCAATGTCTGCATCATCTGATCCTGTCTGCTCGCCATACTCTATTCGTATCTCGTTACTTTGAGATTTAACCCTTGCTGGCAACGTGTCAAAGCAGTATGCACCAATTATTGGCGACGTATCAAATATTCCATCGCGAATAATGATTTTTTCATCATTATCTTCACATGTTTGAGTATCGTCTGACTCAGAGGAGGCAGTACGAAATTTAAACTCGACTGTAATAGCAGCATCTTCCTCTTCTTGTGATATGACGAGGGCACACCAGCCAGTGGATGGAGATTGAATCCAACGAGGAGAGGAGAAGACACCATTCTCTGTTGTCAGCAAAGAACCACATTCTAAATAGTACGAATAAAAAAAGGTAAATATGAGTAATTCACAATGAAAAAAGAAATTTGATACATGTAGTTCAAAGGTTATTGTACGAGAAAAGAACGTCAGTCGCATGCCATGTGTGAAACCCACTTCCAACGACTTGCCTGCTCCCAGAATAATTAAAATTAATTGCACTAGTGAGGGGCTACTTTGAATGATAGATGCTTTCCTGTGTTTATTTTTAATACCATCCCCAATGCATTTCTGAGGTTAACTTTGACCATGAAAGGAATTAATTGTTGAGATTAACCATAGGCCATGCTTTTTATATGTTTATTGGCCATCCAATGAATACTGAGGTTAACTTTTGAACATGGAAGCAATGTATTGGTGAGGTTAACCATAAATATGTAATTATTTCCGCCATATATGTATTAACAATACTTTTTAATGAAATTTACAGAGCTGTGATAGTTCACATAGAATAACAGACCCTAGAGTGGGCATGATCGATAGTACAAAAACATTACCAAATATTTATGACTATACCCCCTATTATGGACAAATACCAATTTACAAAAGTGAAGGTTGAGATGAGTGTCAATAGTGTGGTTTACAAGCATACCTGGAAAAACAATCAGCTCCCAGTGTTCAGTTCCAGTTACGTCAGGTATTACCTCTATTGGAGACTGTGTGGCACTACTGATTGCACAAGTATTACGTGTTGGATTATAATTGAAACCATAGCAGACAAAAGTGGTTTCATTTAAACAAAGGTTTGCACAGTCTTCTCTGCTTATGTTATCCAAGACTCGGTCAATCTCTGTTTCGTAGCGAAGTCTGGAGTTATAAACTGGCTTGAAGAAAACTAGATTGGTGTCTGGAATATAATGATATATAGTTCGAGTTACTCATTGTCCCATTACCACTGTATGTATGTATGTATGTATGTATGTATGTATGTATGTATGTATGTATGTATGTATGTATGTATGTATGGATCGTATGTATGTATGTATGGATCGTATATGTGGATATCAAGGATGCTAATAATAAGTGGTATAGGCAAAATTTAGTAATATGTCTGGAGTTTTAGGCTTTAAACCCGAAACGAAAGACAAATTCAAAGTTACAAGGCGAGTCAAGCCGAAACCTCCGAGGTGGATATTGTTTCCTAACTTTAATTGTTACTCAGAATGAAAAAAAAGATATAATTGTTATGCAAACAGTACAATAACGTAAATCAGAAGCTTGGAAAAAAATCTGAATTTTGACCAGAAAAATATACATCGGCTAGTATATGTCGCTGGCATACATTCCCCTTGCACTATGTATACGTCTTAAGATAATAATACATGTTACAATTTATACAAGTTATTGATAGGGTTGTAAGCTATCATAAATTTATATCATACCCTAAAACTTACAGCCAATCAGCATCATTCAATTATATATGAACATGTGTTACTTTGTGTGTGTCTATGTAGTGTTGACGTCAAAGTAGTCTTGTGCTATCAAATGAAGGCAAACCAAAGTTGGCCATGTTGTTGCGACACAGCAAGTTATACATATCGTTTGATATTGATACGACAATCTAAAAAAGTGATAACAATAAGTCACAAAACATAAACAAGTCATTTAAACTATAAATAAAAGAAAACATAGGACGCATCAAGGAACAAACAGTTATGTAAAACATGTCAAATCAATAAAATTCTGATGTTTCTGTCCCTTGGAAGTAAACATGAGGTGACGTATACTCACCGCATTGAGTTTCATCATCTAATGAAGGACACTGTGGGAAACCATCACATCGCTGTGAGTCTGGCAAACAGACATCGTTATTGCCACCAGAGCACTGAAATTCGTCTTCACCACAAACCCGTGGATCTGAAAATGATTACAAAAATATCAAATGCACTATTAAAAATAATGTGAGCAGGTTGATGTACTCAGAAAATAAACTTGTCACAAACATTGTGAAGAGGTAAAAAATATGAAACAATGCAAACACGCCATTCTATGTACTGGGAATAATATGACTGAAAACAATTCTCAAAAGCTCACCTTCTACAAATTCGTATTCAGCTCTGAAACCGGGAAATTCTTCAGTATCATCTGACAGGAATCTCATATGCAAATATCTACCAGATGAGTAAATGACGTCATCAATTTGACTTCCACAATATACACCAATCAACGGTGACAATGGACCTTGACCGTCATAGATGGAGAGGATATCATAGTCGTGTATACAACCTTGTGTGTCTGGTTCCAAACTAAAAGTGGTGAAATTCAGACGTACGAATTGGTTTTCTCCCGCCACGAAGTAGTAGAAGTACTCTCGATTGGGTGTGTAGTCCGACGGCCAGGCTGGTGACGTCACAACACCAGGTGCACTTGTGAAATTTTGAGTGTCGCGATATTCTGAAAACAAAAACAGAAGCTTAGATAATGAAGTTTGTCACCTATAGCTTTGAAATTTGAAATTTTGAGATTCATCACCTTTAATATTCAAAAAAAGTTTCAAATACCACATGTATCGTTGATTATTATTTACTAAATCAGTAATTATATGTTTTGCTGTAGCGAACAAGGTTCTGGATCCTAACAGTTCTGTTAGTTAGTATCCTTATTCACAATGAATGACACTTTGGGTGTGGGGAAATAACACATCCAATCGCTCAAAAATGGATGTATATAATCAAAGTTTAACTCATGTATAGAAATTGTAGCTTTTTTTGTTGGGGGGGGGGGGGTCATCTGCGGCCGACACAACTTTACATTCAGGTAGTAATAGAAACAATATATTATCTCATTTCCTTTTATGAACAGATTTAATATCTACCTGTTACAGTGAATGTCAAAATACCGTACAGCTTCTTTGTTTAATACAACCATGCAGATGCTAAAAAGTTTCAAACTACACATGCTACAGCAAGATTAAATGAATACAGTTTCTTGCAACATTTTGTCTAAATGAAATGAACCGACTGCCACCATTAATCAGACATGAAATGCAGACGTCAAAACATTGGGGCCCGCGTGTCTGCATCTTGTTGCAGTACGTTCGATTTAAATGGTTGACGTGTGTTTCATTTAGACAAAATGTAGCAATAAATTTATATCTTGTTATCTTAAAGTGTAGCAGGTTTAGTTTCTTATTGATTTCTGTGTGGTTGTGTCAAACAGAGCAGTTGAACGATATTTTGAAATCCACTGTATGTGTGATCTAACAAATCCTTGAACAAACAACTTTACCTACCAGTTGCATACGATCCAACGAATCCCTGGACAACATCACTAGGTTTGCCGATTTCTTCGTAAGCTACCAGCACAGTATTGGTTCCCGTATCTAGACTTTCAGGTAAAGTCTCTAAACAGTAAGTAGCAATTATTGGATCCTGTCGACCACCAGTTTTACTATCATAGATAGTAATTGGACTATACGTATTACTACAGTCATTGGAACCGTCGGGTACAACGACTTCACTAAACTGGAGAACTACTTTTGCGTCTTCCGCAGACAGCAAAATCCGAGTTTCGCAATCACCGTCTGGTTGGTTAAGGATCCATCTTGGTGACGATATCTTACCTTCTTCTTCAGTCAAAGTGGATTCACAAGCTGTTGACGTAATAATATCATAAGTAACTTGAAAGGTTATACTCAAACATCGACAACATTAACACATCACCTGTACTTACATATTGCATTTACAAAGTTCCTGAACACCTGACAAAAAAACAACACTTTTCGCTTTGACCGAGCCAATATCAAAATGTATGAGGGCAGCATACTACAGTGATTATCACAATTTATGCAGCCTGTCTGATTCAGCTAGTATTTGGAGTCAGTAGTTATTTAGTCTCCAGCAGTACAGTTATGTATGTCTTGGTATTTTGACAAAATGGAAGATACCAAGAACATTGCAGTCAACAGAATCACGACTCAACACGTCAATCTCTCCAGGATAGTCTCCTGTGAGCGTTATTAGGCGAAAGGTACAAATCTGCCAAGAGTTAGTGAAAGTGGTGATTTAGATTGCATTCAGAATTGTAAATAATTTCTTAAACAATTTCACTTGTCTAGAATATGTTACAGTATTACATTCAAATATTTTCACACAATATGATCTTCTACTTCATCAACTTTCACATCAGATTTCCTGAAAGAATTCGATAATTACCTGCAGTATGGGGAAAATAAAGTAACAAAAAGCTCACAGAAAGCAAACCTTACCTGGAAATTCAATGATATCCCAGTGTTCAATGTTGTCGCTAGTAGCTACAATAGGTACAGGATACTGTGTACTATTACTCAGCATACAGATACTGTTAGCATTATCAAAGTCAAATGATAGACATAGGAAATCAGTTTCTTGTAGACATCTATCCCCACACACTATATTACTGGTACTGTTGAAGATCATACGACCAATAGCGCTTTCACTGCTTAGTTGAGCTTGGTAGGTTGGCTTGAAAAGGTTCAAATTGGTGTCTGTAAAGAAATGCATGTAACACTGGTGATTATTATCAGAGAGGTGCTATATTTCCTAGTTTGTGGTAATCAGTAGCTGTACGTGGGAAAGTAGCTCTCACTTACTGAAGTCTTATTGTACAGTGAATTTCACAATACCGTGCAGGTTTTCTGTTTGATACAACCACGCAGAAACCAGAAAGAAACTACATTTTATAGTCTAAATGAAATAAACAATTTCAATGTATTGCAAGTCCATGCAGACATTCTGGCGCCAATGTTTTTCTTGGTATGAAACACTGGGTGAAGAGTGCGTAAAATGTCCTTTGCAGGGTTCATTTGATGTCTGCGTTCGACTAAAAGTTCACCAATCGATTCATTCCATGTTTCTGTATTGAAAGAGTGACGAGCAAAAGAAACAAACGACACACACACATCACATGCAATAATGCTACTTGAAATTTACATACCGCAAAGAAGTTCATCTTCTCGCAATGGACAGTTTGGATCTCCATCACAACGAAGGGCTTCTGGGATACACAGACCATTAGCACATTGGAAATACCCATCTTGACATCTTGGGCCGGAGAGAGTATCTAGAAGCAACATGAAGACGGTTTGTGTTGGTGAATACATTTTGATAACTGTACTCAGAAATAAAGACCCATGAATACAATAGACTCACTGAATGCAACATTTGTGTCGTGTGGCTATAAGATCAAGAAAAACAAAATAGACTAATAAATACATTGATTACGGATTCATATCAAAATATCGATGTCAACATTGCAATCATAACACACTTTGATGAGAGCCAAGACGTATCAAACTTCCAACAGGAAGGACGATTTCAGGAACAGAGGAAGGTAAGAAATAATTGACATTTTGAAAAAAGAGCATGTATTCAAAATAATTACCATACCTTCAACAAACGTGTAGTTGGCGTAAAATCCATTGCCGCTGTTGACTTCATTAGATTTGAATTTGAGCAGAAGATATCTACCAGAACTAGTGACCACACCTGGACTGTTGTCACCACAATAAAGACCAATCAGTGATGAGGTGTCACTGTCACCGTCATAGATAGATAGTGTATCGTAATCATTAGAGCACTGAATATTATCATCTTCAAGATCAAACTCTGAAAACTGTAATGTTACAATGAAACCTAGTGGTGCTTCAAGACTGTAGGTGTAATCACTGTCTGCTGGGTAGGTGAATGGGTAGCCTGGTGATGATATTATACCAGGTGATGACGTCAGATTGGTAATGACAGGTATGGCTGTAATAAAAGCAGAGAGAATGTCATTCACCTAGAAATCAAAGAAATGTGAACACTCAAATTGTGAGAGGCACGTCTAGACACCTCTGTGCAGCTTTTGTTTTAGCTGTTCTGTAATGTTTTTGACTGAAACATATGACTTGTACGTACGTACGTACGTACGTATGTACGTACGTACGTATGTACGTACGTACGTATGTACGTATGTATGTATGTATGTATGTATGTATGTATGTATGTATGTATGTATGTATGTATGTATGTGTGTGTGTGTGTGTATGTATGTATGTATGCATGTATGTATGTATGTATGTATGTATGTATGTATGTATGTATGTATGTATGTATGTATGTATGTATGTAGGTATGTTGTATGTATGTATGTATGTATGTATGTATGTATGTATGTATGTATGTATGTATGTATGTACGTACGTACGACGTACGTACGTACGTACGTAAGTACGTGTGCCTGCCTGCCTGCCTTCCTGTATTACATTGTAGATTTGGTAAAGACACCAATCTTCTGTTTTGAATCTGAAGGTATTCTATACAATTCACATTGTCCATGTATTCGTTTTAGGGTTCCCGAGATTTGATGACGACCATGGTAACGTAATGAAGTATTCAAACAGACGCATTAAATATTTAAATGGACAGGATCAAGAGAGAGAGATTCAAACATGCATTTTAAAAGAAGGACTATCCTTACATGCCGAGAAGCGAGCCAGAAATCCAATGTTTGCTTCTCCAGAGTCACTTGGTTCACCATATTCTATTCTCAGTTCGTTACTCAGGGATTTAACACTTTCTGGAAGGGTGTCCAAACAGTAGACCTCAATTATTGGGGAAGTGTCAAGAAGACCGTCACGAATTACAATCCTCTCGGTATCATCATCACACGTTGTTGTGTCAGCAGAAGATGAAACCACTTCAAAATCCACGGTAATGGTAGCATCGACATTACTTTGTGATAGTCCAAACGTACACCAGCCGCTCGTTGTTGACGGCAGCCATCGAGAAGTTGCAAAATAACCAGACTCAGATGTTATTGTTGTTCCACAACCTGCCAATGACGGAACAAAATAGAAATAACCTTTCTCTCAGTGCACTGTTAGAAGATGCGGACAACATTGAAGCGTTGACGCACCAAATGTTACAAGTCTTGTTAAATTGCAAATTATTTAGATTTTATATTGAAGCAAATGTTCTCACTTCAGCCAAGGCTTGACAGGCCTTACTCCTCTTCATGTTCTTTGGTCGGGATGACGACTTGATCATTCTATCATGATGGATATATATATGTACAGCACGCATTTTAGGTATAGGCTTGTTTTGGGGTACTCGGAATACTAATAATATACCGTTACTCAATTCTTCCAAGATTATCATCTTCCGACCCTTGTATCTACAATGACTAGACTAGAAGATTATGCGCCTTGAACAAAAACCCACTAAATATTGATTTCATTTGGAGAATGTTGTAAGAGGTACGCAAGAGAATTACAAGGTAATATAACATACCTGAGAGGGCAACCAGTTCCCAGTGTTCTAAGCCAGTGTCATCAGGTATAGCAGATATCGGAGATTGGGTAGCACTGCTGAGTATACAGGTTCTACCATTAGAATTGTAGTTGAATCCAAAACAGACAAAACTGGTTTCATTCAGACAAAGATCTGCACATTCCTCACGAGTTGTGTTGACGAAGACTCTGCCTACCTCACTTGCATATCGAACAGTTGCATTATACACAGGTTCAAAGAAGATGAGGCTAGTATCTGTCATAAACAGTGAGATATAAATGTGACATGAATAATGATCTCTATTCCTACAACCATGATAACATAACAGAACGACTTTCCAAGAACGTAGAAATAAACACTCCGTCGAATTCTCCTTGTATATCTCAGTCTCTTTCTTACATCCTCGCTTTCTGTTTCTTCACGTTTATCTATCTCTCTGTTATCCATTCCTTTTTCCTTCCATTTTGTTACTGTCTCCATCTCTGTACTGTGTGTAGGTGTGTGTGTAACTGTCTGTCTGTCTGTCTGTCTGTCTGTCTGTCTGTCTGTCTGTCTGTCTGTCTGTCTGCCTGCCTGCCTGCCTGCCTGCCTGTCTGTCTGTCTGTCTGTCTGTCTGTCTGTCTGTCTGTCTGTCTGTCTGTCTGTCCCAAGTTTTAGCATAATCATTCTGTACTTACCGCAATCCGACTCGTCATCTGAGAGTGGACACTGAGGAATACCATCACATCTCAGATTCTCATCTATACAACCACTGTTAACACCACGACATTGGAATTCATCCAAACTGCAAATTCTAGGGTCTAAAAATAACGTTCCATCAAATGTCAATTTGTATAAAAACTGTTCTGAGGATATTGGAATGTGAACCTTAAGGATTAGTATCACACGACGAATAGCTCCACACGAAGTATTAACAAAGATTTTGCTGAAGAAATATCCGAGTGTTGTGGAAACTATATTTACTGTAAGATATTAGATATGCAAATGGAGATACTTTTGGCGCCACTGACTACAAATTAATGACTAAGTTTGGCATTCCTCTCTAGGCCATTTCAGACTGCAAACAGGAAATTGAAAATACTAGCACCCTTGCTCAAATTGAGGGTATCATCACCTCATAGTATCGTTTCTTAAGAGCTTTATCCCTTGTTATTCTGTAGAAGTGTAAATCTGGGATGTTTTTGTGTATTGCTCAGACATCGAGGAAATCAGCAGTGCTGGTATGATCAAGTTACTCATACCATGTATACCCCAAGGTACACACAGACAGGAAGTAGAGCGCCAACATGGCATATTTTGGAAAGGCCTATTCAGAAAACCACTCATCAAGTCATTAGTATGTGAAATGATGAAATGGATTTTGTTAACATAATTTTAGTATTATGATGCCACGCTTGTTGATTTAATGTTAACCACAAGATCTTACCTTCAACAAAATCAAACTCAGCTCTAAAACCAGGATATTCATTCGTACCATCTGACAGGAATCTCATATGCAAATATCTGCCAGATGAGTAAATGACGTCATCAATTTGACTTCCACAATACACACCAATCAACGGTGACAATGGACCTTGACCGTCATAGATGGAGAGGATATCATAGTCGTGTATACAACCTTGTGTGTCTGGTTCCAAACTAAAAGTGGTGAAATTCAGACGTATGAATTGGTTTTCTCCCGCCACGATGTAGTAGAAGTACTCTCGATTGGGTGTGTAGTCCGACGGCCAGGCTGGTGACGTCACAACACCAGGTGCACTTGTGAAATTTTGAGTGTCGCGATAATCTGAAAGATAGGAATAGGAATTTATTGGAAAATGTATAGCGTTGTGATTTCTGAATCATGCGCTAACCATTTCGAAAGTTTCTTAAAGGGGAACAAAAGCGATACCGATTTTGTCCTAGCTGCTTTAGTTAGTTGATATCCTGTTGATCATTAAGTCACGTCCACCACTCAACACCTCGTTACTTCTCTAAAGAGAAATACAATTATTCACATTAGCTATGACCTGACCTAAGTACACTGAAGTAGGGAATTCTGGGATTGGTGCCCAATGTTATCTATGCTGACGTCACCAAGAGCAAGTATGTCTGTATCTATTGTTTCTGCCTTTAATGTATCCACACTCAATTATTTTTTTAATGCTTTCACTTCCATAATGATTACGTAGATATCAGAGTAACACCTTGTTAACAACAAGACTGACAAACACTTACCGACTATATATGACCCAACGAATCCCTGAACCGTGCCGATAGGAGGGTTGATTTCTCTATATTCTATGAGTACGAGGTTTGTTTCTGTTGAGATGAATTCTGGGAGGGTCTCCAGACAGTATTGACCAATGATCGTGCCTTGAGGTCCGCCAATAATGCCATCGTAAAGGGTCACCTGGCTGTATGTAACAGTGCAGCTGTTACTGTCCACGGGCACGACAACTTCATTGAAATTAACCCGTATCTTGGCGTCAGTTGCTGTGATGACAACTCGTGTATCACAATCACCGTTAGCCTGAGCGGGAATCCATCTAGGCGTGGCCAGTTTGCCGTCTTCGGTGGATAATGTAGAGCCACAGGCTGTTGAATACAGATTTTAGTGTTACGTCACTAGAGATATGGTAATGAGCGACTTGCATACCAAAACTTCAGAATATTATGAATCTCGTTTGTTATCGATCATCAATTCAATATTTTATCATTCAATTCAAAATAGAAATGTCATACATTATTCCCCCTGTATAGCTGAAATAAGGGAACAATTATTTGTTTGTATACATACGTAGCTATAATGTCTTGTTTTGTAATGTGATAAATGAAGTTTAAATTTGAAAACCTAATGTATGCTTCAAGTAGATGACGAGGGTTAACTCAAATTGCTCTCGTTGTCGATTTTTCAAAAAGTGTGTCATGCGTCGTTCGGACACAAGATGTTTTTTCTCGAGAAGATGGTTTAGAAAGATTAAACACGTTATTTTACCAAACAAATGAATAATAAAAGGAATAGAAAGGTGAAGAAATAGAAGGTGTAGCGATGACATTCAGAGACTAAGGAAAGCCCAGGAAACTTGAGAAAAGGAATTAGGTAAAAATGGGAGGGAAAGGGAAGTCAGGAAATGCAAAAATATGTAGTGAAAAAATACAGACAGGGTAAGATAAAGTAGTGCTAGATCATATATATATATAATGCACACAAAGTAAAGTGGTACACAGATAACACATACATCCCCTTTAATGTTACCAATTTAATTCGATAACTGGTTCCATCACGGTATAGAATCCATTCATCGATTCTCTGACCTCTATATTGGCCTGAGATAACCATGGCATGATTTGGATTATAATTACATGTTAATTGACAGTCCTTACATCCGGCACGTGACAGAGGTGCTATAATGTCGTCAGCTTCAAAATCTCGTTACAAATAATCAGGCAAATTTTAAACTTGGCAAATTTATGACATTTTTTAAATGTGTAGTTTACTGGTGGTATTCAACTAGTTGTGATAACACTGCGAAAATTACCATGGTAACTTTTAAGGAAATGTAATACCATGGTCGAAAGTTCTCATCTTTTATGTAATCGTCATGTCAGTAATATTGTTGTAATGGTTTTACCTGGAAATTCAACAATATCCCAGTGTTCAATGTTGTCGTTAGTTGCTACAATAGGTACAGGATACTCTGTGCTATTACTCAGCATACAGATACTGTTAGCATTGTCAAAGTCAAATGATAGACACAGGAAATCAGTTTCTTGTAGACATCTATCACCACATACTATATTACTGGTACTGTTGAAGATCATACGACCAATAGCGTTTTCACTGCTTAGTTGAGCTTGGTAGGTTGGCTGGAAGAAGTTCAAGTTGGTGTCTGAAATATGATAAAGGACAAATGTGGAGGTATTAAGGCAATAATGATTATTTTTTCATATTTAAATATATCTAGAATACATTTTTTAAATTTATTGTCGTTATGACAATTTTAATTAGGAAAACAACTTTCACCAAAATTTGATGGCTATTAAAGGTCCCGAAACACCAAAGTGTTTTGAAATAGGGAACTGGCAAACCCGCCATGTTGAATGTTGCATCATGGGAAATTTCATAATAAATACTACTCAAATAATAGTGTAAACAATAATGTTTCATTGTTTTTAACCACAAATAATCAATTCATAGTCTCCCAGATCATTGTGGGGGGGGGGAGGGGTTATTTTATCGGTAGATCCAGATTAGGTATTACGATAACCACAGAAAATCCCATAGTCCTTTGCGTCTGAGCATGCTCAGTCTGGATTGCAAGTTCCCTATTGATATGGTCAAAAGCTGTTAAAAATCACCACAGGAACAAAGCTAATTCTAGTACAAAACGGTTGTTGTTGGGAGATAAAGCTGAATATACATGAAACACATACCACAAAGAAGTTCATCATCCCGCAATGGACAATTTGGATCACCGTCACAACGAAGGGCTTCTGGGATACACAGACCATTAGCACATTGGAAATACCCGTCTTCGCACCTCGGACCTAAAATATGGCAACATCAGTCAAGAATATTTGAGACCAAATAGTATTAAAAATTATGGCATCAACATCGAGTATATCGTCGTTAACGCCGCTACAGTTAGCAACTGCCGCTGTTTACACCATATGTCGTCTTCCTCAAGCATTTATGGCCAAATTCATTTTCAATTACATTACCTCAGTTTATTCCATGAGCATAATTAATTGAATTGGGATAAAGAAAAGGTGAGGCCACATAATGATGGCAAGAAAGTAGTGAGTAAGCTTAATATTTAGTTATATTTTTCTCTCAAAATGTTGAAACCAACACTTTATGATTTATTTTGGTTTTTATTTTCTTAACAAATATGACAAATCTTACATCATAATCTTCAAGATTTGGTTATTTCTTTCAAAAGTTACACTTTACAAGTGAAAATCTGCAAAATAATAATTGTTCTCCAAGAAAACATTGCATTTTTATCAGCAAAATATCAAAAAAGGTGTAAGAAAATTAAAAAACCAAAAATAGATCAGGTGTTAATACTAAGTGCTATATTTTTAGTTATTTATTTAGCGTACTGAATGAAATTTAGTAAGAGAGGTAAATGTGATTTTGAAATAAAGTTAGCAGAATGATTGAATTTGAGCTTAATTGTTTTAGCATTAGTTCCATCAACACAAATATTTTGAACTGTAACCTAATTAAAAAAATATACGAACGCAAATAGAAGCATACAGTACCTTGTTCAAACGTGTAGGTAGCAAAGAATCCAGCGCCGGAGGTTTCATTATTGGTTTTAAATTTCATGAATAAATATCTACTAGAGCTGGAAATCACACCGGGGCTGTTTTCACCACAATAAACACCAATCAGCGATGAGGTGTCACTTGGACCATCATAGATGGATAGTGTATCGTAATCATTAGAACACAGGATATTGTCATTCTGTAGTTCGAATGACGTGAATTCCAATGCTACTACGAGAGTCTCATTTGCTTCGAACCGATAGTAGTATTCGCTGTCCGCCGGGTAGGAGGCAGGGTAACCCGGAGACGAAACATTTCCCGGTGATGATGTAAAATTTTGCGTGACAACAGTAGCAGCTATAAACAGAAAATGTAAAACAGTAAGCTTAAAGTTGACTTGACGTCATAGAGTGACATATTGACCCACCTATGATACCATCCATGTCAAAGGTTGATTTTAGAAACTAAGCTTCATAAGTCTTAAATATGTAAATATTTTCATGTTTTTTTTTCATTTTGATCACCCACAACCCCAAATTAGATCGTCTACGACGTATATCAAGCAAGAAGCCCTAATTGTTAATAAATAAATAAACAAATGAATGAATGAATGAATGAATGAATGTGAATGAATGAATAAATAAATAAATAAATAAATAAATAAATAAATAAATAAATAAATAAATAAATAAATAAATAAATAAATAAATAAATAAATAAATAAATAAAATAAATAAATAAATAAATAAATGGGTGAGTACCACTATCAATATTTTATAAATATGAATTTGTAAATACTTACAACAATATGAAAACGTTAAAACTATTCAAATGATATAGCTGAGCAGCTTAGAACTGAATACATACCTGGTTGAAAAGAAAGATGATGTATTTGTGAATCCACTTGATTTGTGTTGTCTAGCAAAGAGGGAAAAATACCAGCGGATAAGTAAACACGTACATGTCAGTTTTATGAAAATGAACTCTATATCTTTTCAACGTACTCGAAGAACGCCTCCTTCCTTCCCTCCCTCACCCCTCCCCTCCCTCCCTCCTCCCTCCCTCACTCCCTCCCTCATTCACTCACTCACTCACTCACTCACTCACTCACTCACTCACTCACTCACTCACTCACTCACTCACTCACTCAATCAATCAATCAATCAATCAATCAATCAATCAATCAATCAATCAATCAATCAATCAATCAATCAATCAATCAATCAATCAATCAATAGCAATCATAAACTTCCTAGACCTGGCTACATACATGATTGAAAAGATATACTGTTTAGTTGTGACTTCACTTGATTGCTATGTTCTGATGAGAGGAGAAATACCAGAGGATAAGTACACACATACATATTAAAGTCGAAAATTGCCTTTGTTTTAGAAAGTCGCCATAGAACTCGGAGACGTCAGCCGTTGGGGGCTAAAAACAGTACGACGTGTCTGCAAAGCAGTACGATAGACAAAGTCCTAGATCACATATGCAAATATTGAAATTTCTACCATGTTGTTCAGTTTTAAAGTTAGCACTTTTATGTTAATATCAGAATCAGAAAGAAAATAAGCGATGTAGTTTTGGACATCAGATTTTATTTCTATTTACATCGCACTATTTTTGATCCATAAATTTCTCAAAACTTGCTTCAGTAAAACTTTAGAAGCTGATACAGGAGAACGGGGCAAGTTTTACATTACAGAGAGATAGTTCTTTTATATACAAATCACATATCAATTAATCAAAATTATAATGTACTACTTTAATAACTTTATTGTCATGGTAACATTACTGTTACCACGTATCCATAGCTACCTGACCATCAACGTTATAATCTACGAATCAAGAGATCAATGCGTTACGCAATGTCGTCCGAGAATTAAGATAGGATTAAAATAGTGTAGAAGCAAATCTTGTAGATCGTGTAATCGACCGATAATTCAAGTTCGCATCTGTATTATAATATTTGGTTGCATATTTGTTTTTATGTCGGTGATCAAACTGTCCATTTTGCATTTATAAGTTATAGCTAGTCTTCGTTGCCACCAAAATGCCTTAAACCTGACACAAAATGCATGGTTACTTTGGGTGTGTCTGAGTATGTGTTATTGTATTTAATTTAGCAGTCAACCCGTAGACAATAGAAGTGTGTACAAACACGTTAGGTGATTATCGTATCTGATAACACATGCACCAGTCGTAATGAGATTAAAGTCCTTTTATTAAAGAAAGGTGTGGTCAATTGAGAAAAATCAGGCTATCAGACGGATACACTGATTTTATTTTTTTTTTTAGAGATTTGACCATCAAAAATTGCCCGATATTAAGAAATATGAAGAACGAAATACAGTAATACTAATAGTGCTGTTCAATGGTACTAGCTAAATATCAGATGTGTAAATAACGAATGCCAAAATAGTCCTACCGAAAAAAACTACTGGTTTTCATCTTTATATACGACTTTATCAACTTGAAGGCTTATCATATCTTACATGGTATTGTTAATACTACTTACTTAAAAGTAGCAAGACCAAATCAAACACAAAATCTGTGTATAAAGTTCAATTGTAATTGAAACTTGTGCACCCCATAGAATGGGACACTGTCCAGAGAATATGACATTTGGAGCGATATATGTTAAACTAGAAAATTATGAATAGCTCGTCACAATGTACTCTTCCTGTGAGCAAAATTGGGATATATGTCGTGGTGATAACCCCGTTTGCAGGAACCACTTAAACTGTACAATGTACGCACGGACATGTATTATTTTTATAAAAAATTAGCCAAGCTGATGTATTGTTCTGACAAATTCTTGTATGGGAGAAATAGTTTTTTGTAGGGCCGAAATACAATGACGTATACATATTATGTATTAAATAAAGGATCTCCATGGGCTTGTCAAGGTCATCTAGATCACGTGGTGGCATGACTTGGAATGTTTAATTAAAGCTGCCTTATCGTCTTAGCACAATCAATGTGATCCAATATGATATATGATGAATAAATTAAAACTGTTTAGCTAAACAATAGATGGATAATGAATATACAACATGTTGTAAAGTTTTGAAATGCTATTCGTTTATCGTTACTTTCAATAAATGCATTCTTCAACCTATCTCTCAATAGCAGGTTACTATCAATACTAACAATAAAAAATATAAAACACACAATAATAATTAAGTCTAATTAAGTTCACTGTATGAACATATGTCTAATTGCGAAACTTACCTGATTTCGATGAAGCATGGATAAACAGTGACGTCACAATGGTCAACAAAGACAGTGTCCACCTTGTTCTGTGCATCATGGTAACGGAGTGCTAGGTACTGCTACAAAGTGACAATATTAAACGCAAGAATACAAAATCGATTGTACATATAGCAAATCGTACCGTTGGGTGACATGATGCCTTTTTGTGATCTATTCATATTTGCGTGAACGCGCTTATGAATTCATTCATTCATAAGTCCACCCCTTTCATTCATTCATTCATTCATTCATTCATTCATCCATCCATCCATCCATCCATTCATTCATTCATTCATTCATTCATTCATTCATTCATTCATTCATTCATTCATTCATCAATCCCTTTCATTCATTCATTCACTCGTTCGTTTGTTCGTTCGTTCGTCCACCCGCTAGCTCGCTCATTCATTCATCTACTCACTCACTCACTCACTCACTCACTCACTCACTCACTCACTCACTCACTCACTCACTCACTCACTCACTCACTCACTCACTCACTCCAGCAACATAAAAGTTTTCAAGTGATAAGCTGTAATTATTGTTCATTAACCAGATAATGTTCCCATTAACCTTTAGTATAGCGAGGCGGTTGTGTTTTAAACATAATCTCAGCGTCAGTTTCTTTACTGTATTACACCGACCATGTGAACTAAGATGTTGTAAAACTCACCAGTCATACAACAAAAATCTTAAAGTAGAATGCCCCGTGGTGAAAGATTTCCCTGATGCAAGAGCAAAGTCTTCACTGCTCTCGAATTAACACTGCCATATGAAAGCTTGTACCTGCTTCTTTTGAAATAATAAAAGAACTTTGGGGGTTCACGGTCTTGTTTTCAAGAAAATCTTTTATTTTCCCATAGAGCTAAAATCAATATGAGTATTCAGCGGCCATATTGGATTATAAAATGACTCCATTTCGACCTCTATTACAAAACTGTGTACGAGGACCCCATATTTTTGTTATTGGTTTTAAATGAGAAGAGGATCGGACTTCCTTGACGGCAAATTAACAGAAAACGATTAATGAGTTTATTTCCGAGGCACGTTCTACCATAAAGAGCGGTTCTTTTGAATCTCGTCAATGTGTATCAAAAAACATGATGAAATTATAATAAACTGAACGTTGTTTCATTTATCTAGAAACCTCGTGTCTCTACTGATCACCGTCCTACGTCCATCATAACAGATACCGGTACCGTTACATTTACGGATAGCTACCTGGTACATTACGTAATATGCTAGATCTCATCTCTATCTTGCGCCGTGCAGTGATTAAAACATGTGATCAGAAAATAACGAATTTACATTTTTTTAACCTCTCATATTCCACACAAACATGTTACTTTAACGATGACAAGGATTGTTTGAAAAATATGCAATTTAAGGACAAACTTACTACTATTATGACTGCATAGTTGACGGCGTCGATACTTGTAAAGATCCACCCTGTTGTCACAAGATACAACGGTATCACCAGGTCTAAGAAGATGTATAACTCAGTTGAGTCACGGTACTGATTAAACTCTGATTAACATGCGTGTGACGTCAGCTATATCGTGTCATCTGTGTTCATGAAGATTTGATATAAGAATTCGGCTGTCGGTGACAAATCTTCAAACTTTAACATTCTGGGCTATGTTCTAACTGTTCCAAAGCATCTAAGCTCTTTATTTATTTTTAGGCGTGTATTTCTGCAGATCTGATCATTTGATATCTGGCACCAGCTGTAAAGCTATATAACTCTTCACCTGGCCGTTTATTACTGATCGATCAAACATTTTAATGTGATAATTAGAGTAAGAGATTTTCCCTTCTTTTGGTTCACTTTCACTCCGATGGTCAAATATTGAAACAGGCTACATCTCAAATAAACCACCACTACAAGTATCAAGCTACAACTCTTCGCTAGGAAAAAGTTGGAAGAGCGCCTCCAAGCGATAGACTTTACTGCCAACTGCTATGTTGAGTACATAATCAGTCGAGGGGGGTTAATCGCAAAAGGATCTATGTTCGAAAATCAAATTTTGAGAAGAAAATGCCCTTATGATGTCAATGCGTCTTACCTCACAACTCAGTTTTATGAAATGTGTGTAGAATGCTAGAGTTAAATTTCACATGAATATGTCGAATTATATTTTTATTTCTGCTTGATCACATAAAGAAAATTGAATTCTTCAAAACTGTAAAGGTCTACACCTACCACGGTTTTGAATACCGTTCTGTTGATAATTTATAACGAGTACCATAGATTTATATGATTTCGTTTTCGCAAAATTTGGGGGAAAAACTACAAATTTCTACAATGACCTGCTACAATATTTAACATAACAAATTCGCGTACCATATACACTGTATTTTCAGAATTCATCATTTTATTTCACTACCACAATAATCATACTATCTCACGTCTGTTACACAAAATAAAGAAATTTAAGACATTAGAGAAATTGAATGACACAACGTTATTTGTAGTATTTCGAATTGCCTCAAATGCTAACCACCAACGATGGATGAATCGTCACGTGACATGGTCCAAGTTACACTTTTGCCTCACTATCCTTGCTAAAGGCCATATTCTCGTTACCGTTTGTCGACATTTGTTTCAGCATTTCTTCCCGTGCAATCTTAACAGCCGCCGCAATTGCCACAGCATCTGGACCATTGGACACATATTTCATCTGTTGTCCGTCTTCAACTGTAAAAAAATAATGACACTCATTCATGAAAAGGTCACTTGGATTGTTTGCTTAAAAACGAAATGTTGGGCCTGAAGTCCTTACTAAAATATCCGAATTACATGTATTATAAATAGTGATCATGATCTAGTTTCAAGATATTTCTCCACTTTAGGAACCACACCCCTATAAAGGCTATATGTCGGTTCCATTTTGGCGGAAAGGGAACTTTCTCTGCAATATATGTTATAGTTTATAGTAAACAGTTGCTCTTAGCTGCTGTAAAATTTTACAATTCCCCTCCTAACTCAGTAACATACACGACAGTGTATAGGCGACAGGAGAGTAAGGCATTTTGTGATATAAAAACAAACGTGTATACGAACAAAATTAATCAATATTTTCAATGATGAAAGTTTGGTTGAAAAAAAACAACTGATCCATTTGTACCTTTCCGTTCATTTTTCCCACGTGACTTCACCACACAGATAACTAACACAAGGACAACCAAGAGAGTGACACCGGTTACCCCAGCAACGACAGAAGTAATTATGAGTACAGTCTGTAATTCTGCCCATGGGTCTTCTGTTACAGTAGTAGCCGTTGTTTTCTCAGGTTCTTGTTGTTTAGTCGTCGGGTTCTCTCCTCCTAGTGTAGTCGTTGTGCCATCTGTTACTGGACTATCGGTTGAAGTCACGGTGGTGACGCCATCTTAAAAATAAAACACGAAATATTTTCTGTACCTCGAAAAGTTTAAATTGAGATTTATCATTAACTCCTTTTTTATCCCGACAGACAGATCGGCCGTTATGGGCGCGGTCTAATGTCCCTTTTACCAAAGGGCAGGCTGAGAAGCCCGGACTGATGACGTCATTACAGTCTATATAAGGTGATCTTGATGGACAATATATGTGTACATTAGGTGTCTGGAACTTAAATGTTTATTTTACATATCCCACATATGTTCGAAATAAAGGCACACGTGTACTTACGTAATGATACAAACTCGTATCCAATTTGGAAACCTTGTTCCTGAACCGAACCATCAGACACAAACGCCATATGCAAATATCTTGAAGACGATTGGATAACTGTTGGTATGTTCGTACCACAGTAAAGACCAATCAGCGGCGATGTAGCATTTCTCCCATCATAGACTGACAAAGTATCATACTCATTGGCACAATTTAGATCTTCTTCCAGAGAGAAAAATAAGACCGTGAGATGAACAACTTCACCATCGCCAGCAATGAAAGTCCACAAATATTCTCTGCCTGGTGGGTAGTCGTTCGGGTAATTTGGGGATTCCACAGTACCCGGTGATGTATCCAGTGTTACGTTGGAGGCAAATCCTGTAAAGAAGGGATGATAAATTGAGTTTATGTCAAAGTGGCAAGAGCTGAGTTTAAAAACTTTTGAATGAAGTGAAAAACGGGATACAATTCACTCATTGGCAAACATACACGTACTGGGAAAACAACTCCAAAAACACTTGAATACTTACATTCATCATAGAACGTTTACTCGTCAGTTCGATGGATTCGCCCAGTTAGATATGATGTTAGTAACAAAATACATATATTGAACAGAAAAATGAATTTCCTATACTTTAAAGATAACAAGGTTAGGTGATACGTCCTATATGTCCCAATATTAGGGCATGTCCATGTTTTGGAGAATATTTGCTACTGTATAAAAGAATATAAGCAGGCTTACTGGTAGTGAATGAAGCTATGAACCCAGACAAAACGCCAGCTGGTATATTTGTTTGCTCTGAATACTCCACTGTCAAGCCCGGTCCAGAAGATGTAAACGACCCGGAAAGAGTAGCAAGGCAATAATGCCCGATGATTGGCGAGGACGGAAGGATGCCATCTCTGATCGTGATGTTTTCAGAACTACCAACACAAGAAGCGAAAGTGTTACTCCCTACTGGATACACGTATGGAAATGTTAGGTCAATCACTGTATCCAGTTCGGTGCCTACTATACGAGTTATACATGGATTGTCTTCAGAGTTTGGCAGCCATCTTGGACTTGCTATTTGACCACTCTCATTTGTTGAATTGGAACCACACTCTGGAATCAAAATGAAATATAATATTACAATGAAGCCATATATTTGTGTGATTTAAGTTCGGTCTCACTGGTGATCGTACTGATCTCCTTACTGAAAAGCACTGTGTTAATGTTTCACGGAATGGCAGAGCATAGTTCTTCTAGTTAGGAATTGCTAGCAACATAAAATTACTCTGAGCTGTGTTTTGAATCAAAGCACTCGTTGGCTATATAATTGTGTCTGTCTATTTCTCTATTTATAATGCCAGTGGTGCGGGCTCAAAGATCAATTCGATTGGATATTTTACGCCACAGTATACTGATACATACATATATAAAAGACGTTGTATTTTTTCTCTCTCTTTCATTTCTATATATTTATTCAATATCTGTATAAACTGTATAAGTTCTGGTGAAATAAATTTCAATTCAATTCAATTCAATTTATACAAAGGTGATTGAATACTGTGTAGGGTGTACGATATGACAACTTGAAGTCATTATATCTGACAAAACAGTTTAAAAAACGCGTTCCAGTTTCAACTTAGTTAGTATAGTATAACTTTGGGCCATGTCAAATCATATACACGGTGAAATTCACACCAAACTTTACTGAAATGTATCTAAAAAATTTTTTATTACATACATGTAGACAGGGTAGACTTGTAATGAAATAATTCTTACTTTGGAATTGCTTTAATTCCCAATATTCTGACCCCTCGACATCAACTGTGACATTGCTTGGAACAACTGTGGTATTGCTCAGGCTACAGATTCCACCAAGTACAACATAATCAAACATAAAGCAAGGAAACTGAGTACTGGTAACACACATCTCTGCACACTGACTACGTGTAACATTGGAGTAAGTAACTTGCAAACTTTGTTTGTCAGTCAGCTCAGCGTTGTGGGTTGGTAGGAATAATTCCAAGAAGAGATCTGTGTGAGAAAATACGCAAACCGTTACATTAAGTCGAATAAGCTGATATTTGTTATAGTAAATGTTTTCAACAGTTTCACTTAGGATTGTGTGATTAGTTAACTGTTTTTTTTTATTTATTAACCATCCAACAGGCATTGCCCAATAGCAGGAGGAAACTTACCACAATACAACTCATCCCAATACTTACCACATTACAACTCAATCCAATACTTACCACAATACAACTCATCCCAATACTTACCACAATACAACTCATTCCAATACTTACCACATTACAACTCATTCCAATACTTACCACATTACAACTCATTCCAATACTTACCACATTACAACTCATTCCAATACTTAACACATTACAACTCATTCCAATACTTACCACATTACAACTCATTCCAATACTTACCACAATACAACTCATTCCAATACTTACCACAATACAACTCATTCCAATACTTACCACATTACAACTCACTCCAATACTTACCACATTACAACTCATTCCAATACTTACCACATTACAACTCATTCCAATACTTACCACATTACAACTCATTCCAATACTTACCACATTACAACTCACTCCAATACTTACCACAATACAACTCATCCCAATACTTACCACATTACAACTCACTCCAATACTTACCACATTACAACTCATTCCAATACTTACCACAATACAACTCATTCCAATACTTACCACATTACAACTCACTCCAATACTTACCACATTACAACTCATTCCAATACTTACCACATTACAACTCATTCCAATACTTACCACAATCTAACTCACCCCAATACTTACCACAATACAAATCATCCCAATACTTACCACATTACAACTCACTCCAATACTTACCACAATACAACTCATCGTCATCAAATGGACAGTTATAAAAACCATTACAATGGTTGCTGACATCGATACATCGGCCGCCTTGGCATTGGTATTCATCGGAGTGACATCTTTTCGGCTCTAATAACATAAAAGATGATTTAAAATTAAAACTCACTGTATAAGTACAGAAGTGTATTTTTATTGAAAATTCTGTACACACTGTGTATAGACTATTATAGTCCTTCTGAACACGGTAACCATCAAGTCTTTGCCATAATTGTTATGGTCTTATTTTTTCAATCACGGTGACAATGTTTTTCTCCTGGACAGCCATTTATTGCATATAGTTCTACAAATTCAGTATTTTATTTACTATTCATATCGAGATGCAATGACAGTTTCATCTGTATCATTTCACATTTACAAAGGGTCCTACTGATTTGAGTGATTTAACAAAACACAAATATTGATAACTTAATTGAATTATTTCACTTGACTTACTTGTTGATGGTTCACCGCCCATGAATATGGGGTCGATGTATGACTCTGAGTATCTTTCCACTCTAGTGTACACACCAGGAAAGCCATCTCTTGCACAACCTTGGCCCCAACTGACAATACCAGCCAAATACCAGATTCCGTTAACGTTATATACGACAGGACCACCACTATCACCCTGGAAATTAGCTCAATAAGTGTCTTGCATATATATAAAGTGGTCACCACCACCAACACCGCCACCACCACCTCCACCTCCACCACCACCACCACCACCACCACCACCACCACCACCACCATCATCATCATCGTCGTCGTCGTCGTCGTCGTCGTCATCATCATCATCATCATCATCATCATCATCATCATCATCAAAATCACAATCACAATCCTCACCACTTGCAGAACCACCACTAGTATCGATATCACCAACAGTCTGGTTAAAATATAGCGCTGGAATACACCTTGGCTGCTTTATTTGCCTCTATTTCCGTTGTATTAAGTCGTTTGTCTACGATTGTGTTATTCCGGGAAGGCGTTCACTCCAGGAACAACAAAATCGAAAACAAACCACAACATACGAAGGGAATTGATGTGAGTAATCAATGGAGATGTATTCCAACATCAGATTGCACAAACAGAAATCTCACCTGACATGAATCCTTGCCAACCACTCCTGCACATAACATATTTTCGGTAATGTCGTCGACACCGTAGGAAGCTTGACAAACCTCGTTAGACACAACGGGTACATCTACTTCTCGTAAAACTTGACTACTAGGACCTGTAAAAGTGATCAAATAAAATGACATCAAATGACACGATTCTTGACCGTGGACTTACTATAGTAATAAAGCAATGGATGAACCATTGACACAATAATTATTGTAAAGGCTTATTGTATTATTATATAAAACTTCGTCAAAGTTAGAGTCCGTCTTTTTTCCTCTTATGCAAATTTAGCAAGCAAGATGAATTGATGTAATAGGTTGGATGTGAAGAACTGAATGGTGTGGATATGAAGCACACACAGCGCACACACAAAAAATAAACCATTACAGAAATACTCGCGTCCAAGTCTTGAAAAATAAGATAACAATAAAACAAAACAGACAACCATTTGTAACTAATCCAAAATACAATATTGTACAACAAGACAGATAATGATCAATGATGAACATAAACTTAGCCATAAGAACGTCTTCTGTTATGTTTTACCATAGATTATCATGTCAGTTGACATTGTATCATAAAATTCCTGGTCGATTCACTGGAGATTCAGTCGTAGTTAGTTATGTTTACGGAACCACACAAGATAAACAAACAAACAAACCATCCAACAAGAAAACAAACGATCAATCAAACATGAACTACAAAGTACTTACATGTACATCATTATTAACAATGTTTCTGATTATGTAACAAGAATTACAACATGTTTTCCAAATGTGTAAAACGGTCACTGTAGAAATATCCTTACAGTGACAATTTAATATATAATAACTCTGTCGTTCATGTTTGTCAATACTTATATGTGTTTTGCTATGTTTTTTAGTTGTGTTTGTTTGTTTGTTTGTTTGTTTGTATGTATGTATGTATGTATGTATGTATGTATGTATGTATGTATGTATGTATGTATGTATGTATGTATGTATGTATGTATGTATGTATGTATGTATGTATGTATGTATGTATGTGTGTATGTATGTATGTATGTATGTATGTATGTATGTATGTATGTATGTATGTATGTATGTATGTATGTATGTATGTTTTCGTAAAAGTAACTAAACAAGCCTGAGCCCTCTACGATCGATCTAGAACAGACGTCCCGAATTATTGGCGGTAAACAAACTGCTTGGTACAGTTAGGGGGTTCACACTTAGCTAGTTGAGTTGACTCTGAGTCGACTATAGTCGTATATTACCTAGCATTAAAAACAAAACAAATATGAACAGTTAATGTTGACTCAGAGTCGGGCTAAATTTATATCAGGTATAAAGGGGGTTTAGAGTCGACATATCTTTTGTGTCTGACACAAAATTCCATTTGATTATGTAAGTGTATTTAGTTTCCTAGATAAGGAGGGTTCCAGAGTTAAAGTTGAAACAAAGGCTATATGCTAATATTGGATGACTTTGGTATGTGATCTGTGTCAGGTACAAAAATGCAATGGGAATTGGAGTCCCAAATCCAGCTTATTAGTTTTAGTAGGCTTTATGTCGCCTCAGAGCGAAATTTACATTTGTAGTCTGAATATAGTGAGTAATAGTACATGGAGTGCAATCAGTTATTTAATTTAACAATCATGTCGCAATAAAGTCATCGAAAGACAAATAACTGTTGATCACGAAAAGACAAAATTACCTCCTTCTTGAATAGCACCCCATCCTGTCACCCATACCAGCTCTCCTGGTTCTATGGTGACGTTCAGACTTGGTGAGAAAATACAGGCTGGTCTGATATAGTCAGTGATATTTACTTCATGTTCCAGTTTAAACAAAGCGATATCAGCGTCCAGGTAAGTTGCCTCGTCATATGCAGGATGTACATACACTTCTGATGATTGTACAACTACGGCCGACGATTCGTTGAAATACCGATTCGATGTCCCCAAAGCAAATGAAAAGGGTGTGGCATCATGCCATGTACGTCTGTAATGTGAAAATAGTGACAATGGCATTACAGTACAACTGACCAAATTCACTTATTACTTAAAACACTTCTCTAATAAGTTTTCGGTTATTACCCCATTTTCAATCCCAAATTACATACGGTCTTAGATCATTTAATACCAGATAATTTTTTATTTATTTATTTATTTTTTTTTTTATTTATTTATTTTTTTTTTTGGGGGGGGGGGGTTGACGAGAATCGCACAACTCATGTTCAATGTGTTTCGTTATATGTGCATATAATCCATGATGAACTTACATGCAATGAGCGGCAGTTACTATCCACTGCGGATGGACAAGTGTTCCTCCGCATGTCTGATATCCATAATACAGCATTGCAGCCTGCCATGGCCATTCGCCATGATCTGCTGGGGCACCACCAACTATCTGTGTATAGACCCCATTTGTTGTTCCACAATCTGAAATTGACAGATTTACTTATTAGCGGTGAATGTACACCCTGTTAACTCCATTGATGTATTGATATGGGAAAGATAAGCCTGATTCACTTACTTGGTCTCGAGTTACTTGTTAGCTGATTTCACTTTTTTCACTTTTAAATCTTTACATATAGTATGTTACCTTTGTTCTAGCTTTCATTGCAATCAGTTGATGCATGCCAGATATATGTACTCACACACACACACACACACACACACACACATACACACACACACACACACACACACACTCGCGCGCACGCACGCACGGACAGACAGACAGACAGACGGACGGACGGAACCCAAATTAATAGCCCCTTTCGGGCGGTGCCAATTGGGGGCTAAAAAGACGCGACTTAAAAGTAACACAGTAACTCTGCATTACCACCCAGACATTTACGATCCATTTATAGTTGCAGATCAGTAGTCAATATTTACTTTCATCCAAGATATTACCACACGTATAGAAATAATGATTGTTCTGTAGTTGTGACTTAAATCCTAGCCCAGAGACTCGAAGTTGGCTCTTTAAATAAGCTTACATAATTTTAGTCTAAAGGGTATCCGTGGCTTCAAATCTGAAGATCTCTTCTAGACTATCATGGTTTCCACGATTACCTACTCTCTATGGACAACCACCATACCATAGATAAAGCAAAAGAAAATTGGTTTTATCTGAACTGTAACTACGCCATGGTTTTAATTCTCTTAAACTTCCGATCCTTGGTTTTACTAACCTGGGTATGATAACGACAACACTACAGTTGGCAGTACTAACAATGCCACAGTTATCAAAAGAAAGCATGTCCTTCCCTGCGTTGCCATGTTACCGGTCTGCTCCGACGAACGATTAAATCTGTCGAGAAAAGTTCATCAAAATTGCGTAACAGTAAGTGTTGGTGTATGATGTGACTATGATGCATTTTTATATTGTCATATTTCTGTCCCTGATTTCTGTAATAGCACAGACACCGTTTTAGTTTGGGACCATACTGCCTTTCGAAACACAATTTATACTTTTGGACCATACTCCATATAAAACATCATTTTAGTAGCGTTCTGTCAGCTCTATGGAATGTACAATTATAAACAAAGATTACTTATGATGGGGATGTGAAACACTATATACGTAAAATAACGATCTGTCAACTTGATTCCCGAGATTGTGTTTTTTTCTTCATGTATCCACTATCCTTATATAAGGGCGTCGTGCCATATGCTCCGAGACAGTGACGTAATTCTTGGTTTATTTTAACCTGGTATCCATGCGGATTGGGTAGTATACAAAATGAAGATCGAAGATCGAAGACCGAAGACCGAAGATCGAAGATCTTTGCCATGGTTTTATGTACCCGACGATGAAAATATTTCACCACATTCCCAACTTCAAAACCTACTTAGAAATGAAATAGAGTGAACACCTTATAAATAAATGCGAAATGATTGTGCAATGAATTTTTAGGGTAAATCAGATCTTAGTGACAAAATGAATTCTTTTTGGAAATAGAAAACTCGACATTATAACTTCATGTTTATGGTATTTCCATAATGAAAATATCACATTAACAACTACAGCACTTATTTAGAAGTTAAATCCCAATTCATAACCTTGTGTTGAAATGAACGATCTTCTATCTTCGATCTTCGCTTTAGAGATTACCCTATCAAATCTCTAAAACGAAGATCGAAGATGGAAGACATCTATACTCACTGAATTTTTCTATACATACAAAATCTAAAATCTAATAGCCCTCAATTTTATCACATAACACGACCTCATAAATAAATGCATAATGATTGTTCAACGAATTTTTAGGGTAGAAAGCCAAATCATACCAGACAAAACATATTCTCTTTGGAAATAGAAAATCCGACATTAAAACTTCACGTATATGGTATTTTCATAATGAAAATATCACATTCCCAACTACAAAACCTATTTAGAAGTTAAATCCCAATTTATAACCTTATGTTGAAATGAACGATCTTCTATCTTCGATCTTCGCTTTAGAGATTACCCTATCAAATCTCTAAAACGAAGATCGAAGATGGAAGACATCTATACTCACTGTTTGCCAAACAGCAGGATATCTTAACGAGGTGTACCACTTATGTAATAGTGCTGCATGCTGTGTTTATGTCCATAAAACTCTTTATCAAAGTTTACATTCTTCGTTTGAAACAAGTTTGGTTTGTAAACAGACTTCAATGGGCACTATTATCAGTGATTTATGTAAGGGATGGACTATTTGATATCCTGGGGGGGGGATCGATGCTAGGTACAAGAGTCTTATCAAACGAGGCATTGCATGACTTGAAATAGAAGAATACGCGAACATCATCGGAAAGAAGCGTCCGAAGATACTGTGTAAGTCACAGCATCCTGCCCCCTCCAAAGGGGGTACCGCCATAGAAAGGTATACAGATATGTACTGCCCGTATTGGCCACTTTTTCGCAGGAAAATACCTAAATATGGGCCACTTTTTCGCGGGGAAATCCCTAAACATGGGTCCAATTTTTGCCTGAAAACCCGGAAGTGATAAAAAAACCCGCCAATATATGGGTCTGATTTTGACTAAAAATCCCTAATAATGAGTCCAATTGTTTGATTAAAAATGGGTAGGTGCTTCCAACTCGGAGGGCAGACGTAAATTTAGAGATTTTATTAGATTGTGTATGTATAGAAAATTTCAGTGAGTATAGATGTCTTCCATCTTCGATCTTCGTTTTAGAGATTTGATAGGGTAATCTCTAAAGCGAAGATCGAAGATAGAAGATCGTTCATTTCAACATAAGGTTATAAATTGGGATTTAACTTCTAAATAATTTTGTAGTTGGGAATGTGATATTTTTATTATGAAAATACCATATACGTGAAGTTTTAATGTCGGGTTTTCTATTTCCAAAGAGAATTTGTTTTGTCAGGTATGATTTGGCTTTGTACCCTAAAATTCGTTGAACAATCATTTTGCATTTATTTATGAGGTCGTGTTAAGTGATAAAATTGAGGGCTATTAGATTGTGTATGTATAGAAAGTTTCAGTGAGTATAGATGTCTTCCATCTTCGATCTTCGTTTTAGAGATTTGATAGGGTAATCTCTAAAGCGAAGATCGAAGATAGAAGATCGTTCATTTCAACATAAGGTTATAAATTGGGATTTAACTTCTAAATAGGTTTTGTAGTTGGGAATGTGATATTTTCATTATGAAAATACCATATACGTGAAGTTTTAATGTCGGATTTTCTATTTCCAAAGAGAATTTGATTTATCTGACCGTATGATTTGGCTTTGTACCCTAAAATTCGTTGAACAATCATTTTGCATTTATCTATGAGGTCGTGTTAAGTGATAAAATTGAGGGCTATTAGATTTTGCATGTATAGAAAGTTTCAGTGAGTATAGATGTCTTCCATCTTCGATCTTCGTTTTAGAGATTTGATAGGGTAATCTCTAAAGCGAAGATCGAAGATAGAAGATCGTTCATTTCAACATAAGGTTATAAATTGGGATTTAACTTCTAAATAATTTTGTAGTTGGGAATGTGATATTTTTATTATGAAAATACCATATACGTGAAGTTTTAATGTCGGGTTTTCTATTTCCAAAGAGAATTTGTTTTGTCAGGTATGATTTGGCTTTGTACCCTAAAATTCGTTGAACAATCATTTTGCATTTATTTATGAGGTCGTGTTAAGTGATAAAATTGAGGGCTATTAGATTGTGTATGTATAGAAAGTTTCAGTGAGTATAGATGTCTTCCATCTTCGATCTTCGTTTTAGAGATTTGATAGGGTAATCTCTAAAGCGAAGATCGAAGATAGAAGATCGTTCATTTCAACATAAGGTTATGAATTGGGATTTAACTTCTAAATAAGTGCTGTAGTTGTGAATGTGATATTTTCATTATGGAAATACCATAAACATGAAGTTATAATGTCGGGTTTTCTATTTCCAAAAAGAATTCATTTTGTCACTGAGATCTGATTTACCCTAAAAATTCATTGCACAATCATTTTGCATTTATTTATAAGGTGTTCACTCTATTTCATTTCTAAGTAGGTTTTGAAGTTGGAAATGTGGTGAAATATTTTCATCGTCGGGTACATAAAACCATGGCAAAGATCTTCGGTCTTCGATCTTCGATCTTCGGTCTTCGTTTTGTATACTACCATGCGGATTGGGCATGATTTGCAATTTTGCTTTTAAAACAAAATTCAAAATCTCCGATAGCCTGGATTCTATGCTAAGTTTATTTCAACGGGGTCACACTTTTTTTTCAGCATCGGGCACTATACTTAGCACAAAACTAAACGAGTTTCTAGCAAAACTGGATTATTCTAGCACCAGCGATATTTATTTAAGTGCGTGGAGTTCGTTTCTATTTCTAGAACTAGAAAAAAATCCAAAGTCATACAATCATGCACAAAACTAAACGAGTTTCTAGCAAAACAGGATTATTCTAGCACCAGCGATACTTAAGTGCGTGGAGTTCGTTTCTATTTCTAGAACTAGAAAAAAAATCTAAAGTCATACAACCATGAGTGGGGATGGTCGTAGTAGTAATCTTAACGCGTCGTATAGGTAGGAACTAGAGACTATCTACCTTAGTCCTGCTTGCAGATGTAGTGAGGGACTCAATTCTGACTATATCCCTAAACACCTAAAGAATGGAGATTAACATTGCCAGAATCGAGTCCGACTTACTCCATTTGTAAGAAAGAATATATTCTACCCGTTATCATTCATGTAAAACTTGACCGATAATACTTCAGACCCTGTAACATTCACAACATTTTTACTCCACGAGTCTTACGTAGAACGGGATATGTGAATCAACAATATCAAAAATATCGTCTTGCTTGCTCGAGTGCTAGAGTCGTCACAGAGATGCGATTTTCGACAGCACGTTCTCTCAGAAATGACATCGTTGGTACACTACACGAATTAAGAAGCCACATAATTCCAATTAATTTTCAACTCTGAAAAAAAAGTTCAAATTACTTACCCGGATATTGTGTTCAGGAATCCGTACGTTCAATCGAATGACCGATGCAATATTGAACGTTGGTAATATTAGATTTTACATGTAAATTCTGTTCACTTATTTACTTACGGTATGTCTTGTTTGAATTGTTATCAAGCTGGTTATGATATTCACGAGTTTTATTGCTATCACGGTCGTAAAACCTCTGATTGGTATCTCAAACTACCTGATTAGCCGCCGTTTTATGTTCGTAGACACGGCACTTTACAGAATCCACATTTGACCTCTGACCTGTTTCATTACGTGACTTCTACAATTTACAAAATTTATATGGTAAAACCCGTGTTCGAACAAGATTTATCGGATACAAGTATGATGGTTGATGTATGTGCCAATTATATGGAATTTAAAGTGTGCTTAATTAGTGAAAATAAATAATTATTCAAATTACTCATTAAAAGCAAAAGCTATGTCAACAAACTTCATAGGATATATGTGCATTATTATGGTTGAGATGTGTACCAAATTAGATAAAATTTGAAACTTGCATACTTAAGATCAATAAACTTTTATAGCACATATGCACTTTGTTATGGTGAACGTGTGTACCAAATTACATTGAATTTGAAGAATGGGTTCCAAAGATTATGCCATAATTACTAAAGACCTTTAATTATGCAAATGACTAATTAATATGCATTGAATGTTTACCAAAATCTAATCAGTTCTTGTCATTATCATAGGGAAGATGTGCAGCAACTTTCATTAGAATCGATACAGATTTTGAGATACCGAGTTCACAGACACATGCACACACACATACACACACATACACACACATGGACAAACAGACAGACGGACAGACAGACAGATAGACAGACAGACGGACGGACGGACAGACAGACGGACGGGCGGACGGACAGACAGACAGACAGACAGACAGACAGACAGACGGACGGACAGAATAACAACATAATGAAGCTTTATACATGACTTGACATGAAACAAAGAGCAAAGAGAGCAGCCTCGTACAAAAGATTTAAATGGTTCATTAGCAAAGAAAACTTTTTTGCTCACTTTATTGTACGACTACAGAAAATATCATCTATAGCTTTTTTTTTTTTTTTTACATAATCAATACCTAAATAGGCTTAATTCAGATATGTGGTTTATACTTAAACATTGTAACTTGTAGTTTTTTCCAGAATAGATTGGCCTCGGCCAACCTGGCTACCTTCTTTAAATAAATTTGATTGGTTGATTGATTGATTGATTGATTGGTTGATTGATTGATTGAGTGGTTGATTGATTGATTGATTGATTGATTGATTAATTGATTGATTGAAACATAGGAATGGGGTAAAGAATGATTTCCACATAAAAGTATTCAGCAGTGAATTAATGTTACTGCAACAGCGGATTTCAAAATACCGTTCAGCTTCTCTCTTTGATACAATCGTTAAATAACAAGATCACAATTTAGTCTGAATGAAATAAACCATTTAAACTTGAATGTACTGCAACAAGATGCAGACACGCGGGCGCCAATGTTTTGGCGTCTGCATTTGATGTCTGCATGGTAGCAGTCAGTTCATTTCATTTGGACAAAATGTTGCAAGAAACTGTAGTCATTCAATCTTGCTATCTGAATATGTAGCATGTGTATTTTTTTTTATTAGTTTCTGCGTCATTGTATCAAACAACTCAGAGCCGTTAATCGATATTTTGAAATCCGCTGTAAATCATGTTGACCATGTATATATACCTCTGATTCACAAAATAAATCAATATATATCATAATAGATATCATATATGATACCGTTTATCGAAGGTAGGATTCCTTTTATCTTTTCATTTAAATTTTCATTGTTTTCAAATATATTACAAGAGTTTCATTGATTCCAATCAACCATTGATGATCCAAGTTCTTTCTGTTCTGATGAATATTAAACTAAAACGAGTCTTCAAGTCGCTACAAGCTACTTACAAATGAGAGATTGTACTTATAACTCCAAGGTGTATATTTACATAATAAAACTGCAGTATACAAAAATCCTACTTTGGTCATCATATTGATACATTTTGTCGAATTAATACAACTACCGACATCAGACCGTGGATGAACGGAACCTGTTACAAACAGCTACAGGAAAGTAGCAAATTAATTGGCTTAATAACAGTTAGCTCAGCATGATGGAACAGCAGAGACTTGTATTACACACCATGGTTTGACATGAACAGTTTTATGGCCCCTTTATGTGTATATGAAATGCCAGGGGAACTGGAAATTTGTTTGTGAATGTGAACTATTATGAAAGGTGGCCATAAAACTGTTCAAATCAAATGATAGAATGTAATATAAGTCTCCGTACTTCCAACATACTGTGCCAAGTGTTATTAATCCAAGGCAGTTGTTTACTTTCCCTGCTTGTAACAGGTTCCGTTCGTCCACGGTCTGATGTCCGCAGTTGTAAGATAGACTTCACTAAGTATGTTATCAGAATGTCGTTGCACACTATCATATGAGATTACTTGATGCTAAAATAAATGAATGGAAACATGTGTAAACATAATGTCGACATCTTACTGGCAGTAATACGTGTTACAACATGAATAGTCAGGTAAGGATTTTCTAAAACAGATAACAAATACCCTAATCTGTCTGGATTACCAGAACGAATTCTGACATGACGAGTACTGCTACTATAATTTTGATAGATTCTGACATAAAGTAATAAGTGACGCTAGATCGAGACTCGAGAGGTTACAGACTGATATCGTCTCCTCCGTCAAAAACAACACTGTCAACACCCTTGACTGCGGCACCAGTGTCTGCAACGTTTGCGTTGGTATCAGACAGTTGCTTTCGTATTTCTGCACGTGCAACCTCAATGGCAGCAGCCATGACTTCAGGATCGGCACCGTTAGATATATCTTTCATTTGTTGTCCATCATCAACTGTAAAAGGAACAAATGACAGTGAATTAACAGACGTACGGTTATAGTAAGTTGAGACAGATCAGCATGATGGGAGGATCATAATTAATGTGTTACTGAATAAAATAAAGAATGTCTAGTTTACAAGAGGGCAGACCATAGCCAGTCAAGTCAAGTTAGAGAAGATATACTGATTTAATATTTGTCTTTGGACCAACTGCAATATTCTTGCCGTGATAAAAAAAAATCCTATACGTCCCTGGTAAACCTAATTTTGGCGCGTTCGTTGATAATTTTGAGACAATTGACTAAAATGTAACAATTGCAATTCAATTCTCGTTGCTCAAGACAATAACATATGTAAACATTGATTAGATATCTGTCGAGCCAGACGAGAAGATTTACAACATCGAAGAGATATTTTGTCGAGCCAGACAAAAAACTGTAGTAATATTAGTGAGATTTTTGTCAAGCCATGAGATGTTTTCAGGGTTTATGATTTCCGTTGTAGATGTGATGTGATGTGATGTGATGTTATGTTATGGCTTTATGTGATGTGAGGTGATGTGATGTGATGTGATGTGATGTGATGTGATGTTATGTTATGTTATGTTACGTTATGTTATTGTTTATTAAAGTGTCCTATGTGGACTTAACAAATTATACAGTACTAAAATAAAATTTACCAAAAAAGAGCCAAATCCGGCCTTCTGACCTTATACGACACAAAGAATATCAAATTAAATACTCACACACACATACATACATACATACATACATACATACACACACATACATACATACACACATACATACATACATACATACATACATACATACATACATACATACATACATACATACATACATACACACACACACACACACACACACACACACACACACACAATTATCAACTTACTTTTATTTTGTAATGCTCTTCTCATTTTTGCTTCTCTCCTGTTCGATAACACCAAATACACTATTAAAATAATGACAGCCAAGAGCGCCACTGCAGCAACTATAGCGACAACAATAAGTGTTATGTCTTGAGTACTTATTTCGTCTTTTTCTCCAGCAGAGTTAGTAGTTTGTACGGGATTTTTATAAACCGTTGTTTTCTCGGGGTTATTAATTTCAGAAGTCGTCGGTTTCAAAGTCGTCTGCTTTTCTGTTAAAACAGGTTTTGTTGTCTTTAGGGGAGTTGTTGTTGGTTTGTCGGTTTTTACAGGAGTCGGTTTCACCGGTGTAGTTATTCTTTGTAGCGTTGTCACGGGCTTGGTGGTCGTTGCTAACGTCGTCGTAGTGGGTTCCTTAGTTGTGGAAATTGTCGTTTGTTTTTTGGCAGTTGTGGGTTCTTTCATTCTTGTCGTAAATATCGTTGTCTGTGCCTTCATTGTCGTTTTTGGTTTATTAGTTGTGATTGGTTCGTCTGCTGTTGTCATCGTTGTTGTTAGCACTGTAGTAGGTATCATTGTCGTCATCCTTGTTGTTGCTGCTGCTGCTGTTGTTGTTGTTGTTGTTGTTGTTGGTGTTGTTGCTGCTGTTGTAGTAAGTTCCTCTGTTGTCGGTTCTTCTGTTGTTGGTTCTTCCGTTGTTGGTTCCTCTGTTGTTGGCATGTCTGTTGGGGTTGTAGTTTCTGTCCCGTCTAGAAAAAGCAAAGAAAAGCAAAGCAAAATCAAGTAATAGTACATTCTAATGTTAACCACGTGATGTAAATAACACCATTATGAAAGTTGGTGTTGACACCACTGTGGAAGTGTCTTTCTATCCTTTTTCTTATCTTTTTTGTTTTAAAATGTTTAGGGGCAGATGCTTCAACTGGGGTCAGTTCGGTTATCGGAAACACTCATTTTTAAATTATTTTCCTTATTAAAAACAGATGATAAAATGAAATCAACTAATAAGGAAGCTTTACAATGTTTTAAACGGTAATGTCATGGTACAAGAACTTATTGTATACATACCACTCTCAAAATCATAAAAACAACGGAATCCAGTCTGCTGCACGGACGAATCAGATTGGAATATCATGTAGATCGCATTCCCGGATGAACGGACTTCACCGGGACCATTTCTACCACAGTAAGAACCGATAAATGGGGTAAACTCTGAGGAGCCATCGTGTAGGCTTACTGTATCCCAGTTATTTGTACATAAATTGTCGTCCTCCTCCAAAAAGAAGTCTGTGAAATTCAACTGAATTATTTGATTTGCGGCTGCCTGAAGCGTCCAGGTGTAAAGACGATTTTCGGGATAGTTGCTTGGCCAGTTTGGTGACGTCACGACTCCCGGTGCATCTGTGATGACAGTGTCAAGTTCATAAGCTGAAATAAAAAGTAACAAATTATATTGCATTAACGTAGTATTGCCAAAATACTTCAATTTTAGGGATAGAATATAAATCATGAAGAGTGTCTAGTGATATTATTTCCATCTAATACACGGCATGGTCATAGTCAAAACATTTCGTTCAAAGTATACAGGTCTGAACCTTCCATGGAGTGTTCATGTTATAAATTACAATCAAAGCTATCTTGCAAACCCTTCTATACAAATATGATAGATGGTACACCGGGATCCCCATTCTCATGATCAATTTAGAGTGGATACTCTGCAAAATTCTACGTTGATTTTTGATAGTATTACATCGAAAGAATCAACTGACCTACGGAGTAACTGGCAAGAAATCCAAGCACGACATCGTCTGGAGTATTGGCTTCTCCGTATTCGAGTTGAAGACGATTACTCAACGACCGAACACTTGACGGCAGGCTATCGAAACAGTAGGCACCGATGACTGGTGAAGTATCTACGATACCATCACGAAAAACGATACGTTCATAGTTGTCAGCACACGTCGTTGTGGCGCCAGACGATAGTATATATTGAAAGTTGACTGTAATAACTGCATCGTCATCGGTTTGTGAAAACCTTATAGAACACCACGTAGAATCAGATTGCAACCATCGAGGCGAAGCAATGACTCCGCGTTCTTCTGTTACTAAGGAACCACAAGCTGCAAAAAAAAATGAAGAATTGAGACTTTTAAGTGATAAATTTCAAAACATTGTTCACATGTGAAGTTAACTTAATTGTTAAGTCTTTTTTTTTTTTAGCAATATGGAATTCTATGTTGTGAATATTTTACAAGTATTTTTTGTATGCCATCAAATCTGGTTTTGTCTTCTACACATCAACTTAGGAATAGATGCAATGCTTAGCAATAAGAATAACACAATTTAATAACATTGACGGTTGTTCATCCCCTCGGATTTGTCTTGCATATGGAATATTTCCAAGCCCTGCATTTTTTCCCCATAAAACACATAAAATACATTTCAAAACAAACTATAACAAAACAAAATATAAGCTTATCGATGTCTGATAAATCTTTGCCTGCAGTTTTAAAGCACTGCAGCAATTTACTATTGATGGAATGTATATAGGAAAGATCACGTATCATTGTAGTAAGTCCGATAAAAAAAATTACTACACATAAACACAAAAAATATTATAGAGAATGAACTCTGGGCGAAGGAAAAAATGATCACATATGACATCTTCATAGAATAAACCGATACATGATTGTATATATAAGTTTTGATCGCTGAAATACTTGCTGTTTGTCCCCCCAATGACCAATACAAAAAAATCTCCTTCCACGGAAAGCATGTACGAACATCTTCGTTGGCTGCACTTGTATTAACTACACTAGTATATCGCTATGAACTGAATGGGATGCGGTTTTTGAGAAATATGTCATATTTAGAAAATTACAAAAACACTTCTCTAGACCATTGACTCTGAACCATCATACCAACCATTACGTTATATTATTGTCAAGATATCTTTATGAAAAAAAAATCCTATTTTGAGATGAGAAACACTACACATGAACAAAGTTAATATTATGAAACGTATTATGATGTGTTCAAGATCAGACATGTACATCTTCGGAAGGAATCCTACGATGGAAGACATAAACATGCTTACCTGGGAATGTGGCTAGTTCCCAATGTTCCATACCACTCTCATCCGGGATAAGCGATATAGGAGTGGACGTAGCAAGACTAATTGTACACGTGCCACCTTCTCGTCCAGCTGGGACGTAGTTGAAACCATAACACAAAAAGTCAGTCTTACTTAGACAGAGATCCGCGCATTCTTGCCTGGTTGTATTAGCGAGGATTTGGTAGACGTCTGTTTGATATCGGATTCTGGCATTATAGATTGGTTTGAAGAATACTAGGTTTGTATCTGCAATATAAATCGAATCAAAATAAAGTAACTAGTGAATTTATCATACTTCCTTTCATTAGATAGAAGTTGCTCTCATTTCATTAAATCAACTGATAATTAAGTTCGGCATCGCCGTTGTGATTAGCTAGAAAAAACGACGGGCAATTCATATGACGAGTATTGAATTAAAATCAATTTGATGATGATGTGAACATTCCTAATTACACATTGCTCCCTAATATTTTTCATGGTTCAGCTAAGAAGATTATGAGTGGCCTAAGGGGCCTTGTCATAACGAGTCGCTTGGCGAGTAGTGTCAAACCCTTAGATCACGAGTATTCACTATTACAATGCCACAAAATTGTTTTTCACACCTATATTTTTTATCCTAAACTCAGGTAAGCATTTAAACTGTTTATTGCCAACAGTAAACACTGGGCTAACTTGCAATTCTGGTACTCAACATTCATGTATATGTTATTTCGTGGTGGTCAAAGCCAAAGATGTATAACACAGCTGCGATAAGAATTATTGGTGATAAATAAAGATGTCATAGCTTCATGTATGCCACACAATATCAATGGATCAATCAATCAATCAATCAATCAATCAATCAATCAATCAATCAATCAATCAATCAATCAATCAATCAATCAATCAATCAATCAATCTATCTATCTATCTATCTATCTATCTATCTATCTATCTATCGATCTATCTATCTATCTATCTATCTATCTATCTATCTATCTATCTATCTATCTATCAAAACTACAAATTTACAAAAGGAGAACTCACCACACTGATATTCATCATCAAGAAACGGACACTGTGCGAAACCATCACATCTTTGAGATTCAGGAATACAGCCTAAATTATCGGTGTCACGACACATGAATTGATCTTGGCCACAAACTCTGGGATCTGGGAGGAAAAGTTTGAAAATAATGTGTAGGTTAATAGGATCAAAACAATATAATCAACATCAAGCTGGCACAAGTTGAGTTTTATACGTGACTGTTTCGTGTTTCACATTTCACTTTCCATGTATGAAACTATATTATACGGTATTATGTGGAAGTGGCACAAGTTGGTTTTATAAGCTTTTCATGATCACTCAAGTGAAAATACTTAAATAAAGCATCTTTCCAGTACTTCTACTGAATGCTTAAAAGGTACTGGAAAGATGTTTTATTGAAGTATTTTCACTTGAGTGAAATGCTTATATACCTTTGCCACTTCCACATAATACCGTATAATATAGTTTCATACATGGAAAGTGAAATGTGAAATACGAAATAGAATCGTATTTCTCAAACATGTTTTTGTCTCAGTAGTCTGTCATACAATATTTACACAACATATACGTTACGCTTGCATGCATGCATGCAGCATGACAAGTCTCGTGAAAATCACCAATAAAAAAACGATGAAACAACTTTTTCAAACAAAAGTATTTAGGTTTACAGTGCTTACCATCAACAAAATCATATTCAGCCCTGAAGCCAGGATATGCAATGTTTTCATCCGACTCAAATATCATACGTAAGTATCTTCCAGTAGAATAAATGACGTCATCATCAATGTCACTTCCACAGTAGACACCGATTACTGGTGAGATGGGAAGTCGGCCGTCATAGATCGTTAAAGTATCGTAGTTATGAATACACCCAGGATTATCAGGCTCCAAACTAAACGACGTAAAGTTGAGTTGAACAAATTGATTTTCTCCAGCGGTGAAATCATAGGTATACTGCCTGTTACTTGTGTATTGGGATGGCCAAGCAGGCGACGTCACAACTCCAGGTCCAGTTGTAAAGTTCTGTGTATCAGTGTATTCTAAATACAAATGATAATATATAAGACGTAGAAGTGAGCCAGGTTTACCGTTTCATTGGCTATACACTGAACGCAGTCAATCTTACACATTCCATGGTATAATATGGAGATAGGATGAAGGCATTTCTTTAGCCAACATACATGTAGTAGGTGTGAATTGGTATCAGGTTTTAGCACTCTTCGCAGTGAGTGCCATGTTGTTAAATAACTAAAGTAACATTTTTTTGAAATCAAACAATAATTCAGGATTATTAGTCATTCGATGGGCACATTCAAATTTTGTATGTATGTAAAGTTACATAACCATCGTGTAGCTCTTACAAAAAAAAGTGTGTATTGCTTGCATCTGTCCTTGAGTACTAATATATATATAGTGTTTCTGGCCAAGACGTTTCGCCCAGCCTAAGGCTGGCCCAGTATTTCCAATCTATAGCCCATATAACACTATCATGATTAACACATATGTCTAGTCACGTGACCAACATAGTAATCTTGTGTGTGTGTGTGTGTGTATGTATGTATGTATGTATGTATGTATGTATGTATGTATGTATGTATGTATGTATGTATGTATGTATGTGTGAAAAGCAAAATGAATGTATTATACTCGAATGGTACGATGTAGATAGACAATGAAAGAGGGGAAAGTAACAGTCTGAGAAATCTACGGTTGTTTATATTATTGGGCTAGTCTTAGGTCTACCTTACATGTGTATTGGTATTATGTATACGACTACATAATTCAGTATGCTATATATATATATATATATATATATATATATATATATATATATATATATATATATATATATATATATATAAGTGGTATTATTACGACGTACCAACACGATAAGAGCCAAGGAAACCTTGCACCATATCAACCGGTTTGTTGAGTTCTTCATACGATATCAGCACTCGATTGGTACCTGTGTCAACAGATCTTGGCAAGGTCTCTAAACAATACACAGCTATCACACGAGACGTAGTTGTCAGCCCGTCATATATTGTAATTTGACTATAAGTGTTGGTACAGTCACCTTCTTCACCTGGTACGACAACTTCATCGAACTGGATTATTATATTAGCATCAGCCTCGTTCGCAGCAATCCTGATGTCACATCCACCATCAGGTTGACCGATTATCCATCTTGGTGAAGCAAACGTACCATCTACATCAGACAATGTACTATTGCATACTGTGGAGATAAATATTACAGGATCAACAGACAGACAATAAATCGTAGCAGGAAGTCTGTTACCGATAGGGCTCAATATATTTAATTTTGAGAATCAAAACTCAGTTGTTAGATTGTACTTTGTCATACTGTACGCACAAATAATACTAGTTAGTTTCTATTAAAATCCATCCAAAGTTCCGATGGTGAAGACGCTTGATATTAGAGTCAAATTGAGCCCCCTCCCCTCCTGCCCCGCTGGTCAGCTGCTTACTATTTTTGTTCAAGCCTATTGTCAGGTGTTAGTTACGTTGCTAAGCAACGGTGTTTATATCAACCGTATCATCTGACGATAAGGGGTATACAAGGACAACAGGTGAGATAATTTACATATCAGGTGAAGTATTTGAAATGTTTTAAATGAAGTAAAATCAATGATTTGTATTCATATTGTGCTGATCAGACGCGTACGCATGTTGGTATTCATTCCGCAAACAGATGCTAGGCGTATAGCAAGTGTTATGACTGTACAATGCAAGTTAAACCCTGTTAACCATTCTGTATCATGTAATGGCGAAACTGTTTTCCCATTCGATTATCTTGCGACGGTGAAACTGTTCGCTATTTTTATTGTTTACCTAACAACGATAGTCATTCTATGACGGTAACTTCAACGTCACACTGTTTGCCATTTTAAAATATCTCACAAAATATGACCTAATATTTCTCCGATAGTTTTCAAGTTTTGCTATTAAACTATCAAATATAGTCGCCTTTTATTTATGATTCATAGCAATCAAAGGAAGTATTAAAATACAAATAATGTTTATGTTGACTCATTTTGTAATTCGAATCTAAAATAATGGAAATTTTCAAAATGTCTCAAATAACAGCCAAACCTCAGATCACGTGAGTTTTAGATTTTTTTAAATTAAATGTAAACGAACACACTCGCTGAAATCTATTCGATCACTTTTGTTGACAGAATGGTTGATATCGAGTTTCTTTAACTGCCACGAAGGTCAGAAAAATGTTAAACTACTATCATTCATCACATTTCTGAAGTCAAACAAACAAAATAACTAAATATTATAGTTTTTGTCTATAATCTCTATTCCATTCTCACAAGCCAGAGTACAAATTTTCTGCTGACGCCACTTGGATGGTGCCGTAAAAGAGGCTGTGATTTATGACGTGTCGATGGTCTATTCAAATGTGCCACTTGGAACTTACCTGGAAATACAATGATATCCCAATGCTCTACATTGCCTTCAATTGGGAACAAAGACACAGGATACTCGGCACTATTACTTAACATGCAGTCAGCGTTATCATTGTTGAAGTCAAAAGATAGGCACAAAAAGCCCATCTCTTGAAGACAGGCATTACCGCAGTTGATTGCTGTACTGTTAGTGATCGTTCGACCAATGGAATTTCTTAACTCTGCTTGGTATGTGGGTTTAAAGAAGTTCAGGCTGGTTCCTGGAAAGAAAGAAAAACGTCTTGGTCAAATCGAGTACTAGCTATAGGCAGTCTGTATCTGAATCTAACAAACATACATTTTTGCACGACTCCATTAACATGATATAAGTGTTATCATCTGTATGTATGTATGTATGTATGTATGTATGTATGTATGTATGTATGTATGTATGTATGTATGTATGTATGTATGTATGTATGTATGTATGTATGCATGTATGTATGTATGTATGTATGTATGTATGTATGTATGTATGTATGTATGTCTAAACTCGTGTGATTTCTATTGTGAATAAGGGTGATCAATAGTTCAATGGAGAAGAGAAAAATTCTTTCAGTTAGCCCCCCCCCCAACTAAATTGATTAAAATTGGAAATTGTTTCAGACAGCACAATTTACTTTTATTTTAGTGCCATGCATTTACTATACAATCAAAATTCTTCCATTTCTCAATTTCATGAAATTGTTTAGAAATATTTGTATTTAGGGTTACAAAACATGTCCATTAACAGTAAAATCGTTTGTAGGATGAGAAATAAAATGGCTCAAAAAACCCACCCCAAAACTATTAGTTTTATTTTACATTGAACTATCAATCTCGCCCCTAAGCAATCTATAAATGATTTCGAGAAATGGAAAGTGTGATTATTTGGTGTTGAAGAATTCTAACATGCCGTGTGAAATAGAAATATGAAACATTCTGATACTTACCACACAGTATTTCGTCATCCCGTGAAAAACAATTAGGATCGCCATCGCAACGAAGAGATTCTGGGATACACGTTCCACTGCTACACTGAAACTGGTCATCGTCACATCGAGGAGCTGAAAGAAGGGCAAAGTGACAAACAGTGTCATAATCCGTCGTAGACAGTGACAGATATAAATGGTGTTACAAAATTAATCCGTTGCTGCAGACAGAGTGACCAATAGTGTGACAAACAAACGAACGTACAAAAACCTGCAAGTACTTTTCGATGTGAGCAAAAGCAACGTTTCATCAAAATCAAACAAGACCATTTGTACAACTACAATTTTTTCCAACAACATTGCAATGTGCCATAAAGCAATTTTAACTCCAATTTCCAGATTCATTCTTAAACTATATATCATAACAACTTTCATAAGAGCCCAAAGTTTATTGTTAGATTTTTTCCTCACAAATCATAAAAAGATACCTGCTCGAAGATAGCTTGTTTAAAATCACATATTTCATTTGATATGAAAACTGAAAATACACATTATAATAAGTTCATCATTACCTGGTTCAAAAACATAATTAGCTTGAAAACCTGCAGCGGTAACATCTTCATTGGATTTAAAAATCACGAACATATACTTGTCAGAGCTCGATACTACTCCAGGGGAAGTATCGCCACAGTACACACCGATTAACGGTGAGAGTGCATCTTGACCGTCATAAATTGACACAGTGTCTAAATCGTTAGAACATTGGTCGTCGTCTGCTTGTAGTTGAAATGTTAGAAAGTCTATTGTAATGATAAAGCGATCGGGAGCGTTGAAAAAATATGTATATTCCCTGTCTGGTGGGTAAGATGCTGGATATGCTGGTGATGTGAAGTTGCCTGGTGAAGCTGTGAAGTTTGCAGCGACTAAATAACCTGTCGAATAGATAAATAAATAAATAAATAAATAAATAAATAAATAAATAAATAAATAAATAAATAAATAAATAAATAAATAAATAAATAAATAAATAAAATGTTATTTCAATAACTAAAACGAAAACAACACTTTTGAAGATAGTCGTTATCCGCAGGTTAACGGCTGGCATACTAACCGGCAACGCCGCATATTCTGCAAAGCCTAATATCTTACTTGTGTACTATATTTGAAATTGTTACTGCCTTATAAAGTGGCCACATGGATTAGGATTTGGTATCTATTTTGGACTGTTAATTTATAAACCAATTTTATCATGGTTTCTGACTTGAAAAATCAATGTGAACATATAGAGACCAAAGTCTATATTTGTAACTCAATACCTTGCAAAATGAGAAAATAATGTGTAAAAAATTATTATATGTATATATTAATCTTTTGCAATGTATTGAGTTACAAACCAGGACTTGGCATGTTGTTTCACTTTGATTATTTCAAGTAAGAAGCTATGATAAAATTATTTTATAAATTAAAAATCCAAAATAACTACCCAATCTTCATCCATATGGCCACTATAATAGGCGCCGTTCAGAAAGAAAAAAGAAACTTTCTTAAAACAAGTCAAGACACTTCTCCCTTTGATTGGAGCCTTAATCTAGATATATGGACTATATATGATGGAATGCTTACTTGCAGAGAAAGTGGCTATGAAGCCCTGTGACTTGTACGGAGGACCGCTTTCTGTGTATTCAACTGATAACGCATTTGACGAGGATTGCAGAGAATTTGGGAGAGCACTGAGACAGTCATCGACCAGAACGGGAGAATCGGCACTCCGGCCATCGCGAACTATTACTCTATTGTTACTGTTCGTACAACTTGAATCATCACTTGAAGCTGGGAGAACAAACGTAAAGTACCACAGGACGGTTGAGTCTGGTCCATCTGTGCGGATAAGGAATTGACAAGGTGCGGTTGCAGATACGTCATCTCCCAGCCATCTTGGGGTAGCGATTTGTCCTCCAACTCCGGTCACTGTAGATCCGCAAGCTATTTGGAGAAGCAATGAAACTCATAAGATGTTCGTGTTCCAATTCAATCGTTGATTATTCAGGTATCAATGTATCATCAGCTAATACATTAAAACTGTTATTATATTTTTTGCTTGTAAACTTAACTGTAATGTTAGAATTGTGTCTCAAAAGCACAGTGGTTGATACCTTCCCTCCCCCCCCCCCCCGAGAAGAATACATGTTTGATTATGGCACTATGTGCTCTTGTCAGAGATCATGTACATGTACTTTACTGAGATGGTTCTATAAATGATAGAACGTAGTTCGCCATGGTTTACAGTGGGAGTAAAGTTGGTATGATATGGAGGTATGGTTGAAGAGTGGTGATAGATAGACAGATAGCAATATTATCATGCACTGTTTTCCTAAGTTTTTCCTAATACAGTGGATTTTAAAATACCGTTCTAATCAGCGACTATGTTTGATACAACCACGCAGAAATCAATAAGAAACTGCAAACAGCAAGATGTCAATTTATAGCTACATTTAGTCTGAATGAAATAAACCATTTAAACCAACATACTGCATCTAGATGCAGACTTTCTGGCACCAATGTTTTCATGTCTGTATGGTGACATGTCGGTTCATTTCATTTTATAGACGAAATGTTGCAAGAAACTGTATTCACTCAATCTTGCTATTTGAATATGTAGCATGTGTAATATCGTATTAGTGTCTACATGATTGTATCAACAAGAGCCGCTGAACGGTATTTCGATATCCGCTGTAAAGCTAATAAAACTCCACAATCAGGTGACATATGGTCTGACACTGGGATAGAACAAGGGATTGACTAAACAAGGAAACTGGGAATAATCTGAACCTACCAGGAAAACTGACGATATCCCAGTGTTCAATTGTTTGGGCAGGATCAATGTCCAGAACGGCAGGAGTTGTTGATGAGTTGCTAAGAAGGCACACACTACCCCCAGTATCGTAGTCAAAGTTTGTACATACAAAGTCTCTCTCTTGTAGACAAAGATCCGAACAAGTGTCTCTACTCGTTACATTGGTGAAAGTACGTCCAACATCGCTGGAGATCGCCAGCTTGGCATTAATTGCAGGTGAAAACAATGCCAGAGATGATTCTATTAACGAGAAGGTTGAACAAGGAAAATATCAATAATACAGATCTTCACAGAAATATAAAAAAAAATAAAATAAACTCGAGGTATTCCTGAAACATGCTGCCATTAGTGAAGTGAACATATTTCGACTTATGTTGTTGAATACAAAATATATACGATATGGCGAAGTTGCTTATCTGAATCATTGAATTGTGAACTGACAATCTTTTGTTGAATATATATATATATATATATATATATATATATAAGTCACATCTTTGTAATGTTTTTGGTGCTCTATTGTAATGAAGTCGGTGACAGTTCATACGTGTATACTGAGCGAAAAATTCATTGAATTGAGCCATCTTATTTTCTATTTTACACTGACTATGCAATCTATATACAAATACAAACGGACAAAGTCAAGTTAACTCAAATTCCTGTTACTTGTGCATCTTAGAAATAAAAACAATAAAGATATTTGTACGACACTATTACTTAAAGGGATGGATGGCCAATATACTTACCACAGAAAAGTTCATCATCCCTTGAAATCAAACAGTCATTGCTACCATCACATCGCTTTCCAGCATCGATACATTCCCCACGACGACACTGGTATTGGTCAGCAAGACACTCAATGGGATCTAAGTATTAAGAAACAACACATTTTCAGATCAATTAAATTCGCATTAAGATCAAGAAAGTCACAGCATATAATAATTCCTTGAAGGTATACGTTTCACGAGCAAAGAAAGATTCAAAGTCGACAGGCTAGGTGGGTAGTATGACACATTGATAATAACACGATTCCGATCGTTCCTTTGCACCCCGTCGATGTAAAAAAGACCCACACCAAACCACCCCCACCAAAAAACAACAACAACAACAACAACAACAACAACAACAACAACAACAACTAGAACTTAAAATAACAACAAACATACTCAGAATAAAATCGTAACCAATTTCAAAGCCTTGTTGTTCTAAAGACACGTCTGATATAAACACCATATGTAAATATCTTGAAGATGATTGGATAGCGTCTGGAATATTCTTGCCACAATAGCGACCAATGAGAGGCGATTCACTACTATCGCCATCGTAGATGGACAACGTGTCAAACTGGTTGGCACAGTTAGTGTCCTCTTCCAGGAAAAAGGAGTTGACGGTGAGACGAACAACTTCAGTTTCGCCAGCGATGAAGGTCCATATATACTCCCTGTCAGATGGGTAATCGTTGGGATAATTTGGTGACGTCACTGTGCCAGGTGACGTAATTAACGTCACGTTTGAGAAGAATCCTGTGAGGGAAATGAATAGACAGGTGTAACATCGTTGTTATTGTGTAATGATGGAGAAAATGTTGAATATTATCACTGGCTAATTTATAGGAGAACTGCTCAGCGTTGGCGGTGATGCGATCTACTGAAGCCCTCTAGTTTAGCACCTGTTTGTTTAAATTTATATAGATCTGCTGAAGCCCTCTAGTTTAGTACTTATTTGTTTTTATATATCTACTGAAGCCCTCTAGTTTATTAAGTATTTGTTTTATATAAAATCTACTGATTCGAAAACCCTAAGGCTTAAAAAGACATTGTATTCTAAAGGCTGAAAACCCCAATAACATTTTTAAAACGCCTTACTTGAAGTAAATGTTGCAATAAAACCAGAGAAAACATCTTGAGGTTTGCTTTGTTCTTCTAAGTATTCCACTGTTAGACCTGTACTAGATGATGAAACAGATTCAGGGAGACTTGCAAGACAATATTGGCCAATAACTGGTGACGTAGGGAGGATGCCATCTCGTATGGTAACATTTTCATAACTCCCGACACAAGTGGAATCGCTACCCTCTGGTGGATACACGTATGGAAACGTTAGATCGATCACCGTGTCTGTTGTTGTGCCTACTATACGAGTTATACATGGGTTGTCTGCAGAGTTTGGTAGCCATCTTGGACTTGCTATCTGACCTCTCTCACCTGTCGTACTTGTGCCACATTCTGAATCAAATTCGAAAGGAAAAATGTATATTTTAGGGATTATTCTTGATAAATCTCTGCCCATTCTTATAAACACACACAGTGTAAAATGGTCATGTCTATAAATGTGAATGTATTATCTTATGTTTTACTGGACTACTTTACATTGAGAGAGATGTGACTGTTTCGACTTGAAATTGACAATTCATTCTTCGTGTTTTTTTGGACAGAGACAGCCGACCTCAGAGATACTGTGAGTACATTGGCAACCAAATTAAAATCAGATCTAGAGATAGTGTGTGTAGATTGACAGTCAGCGTCAGAGATAATGTGTGTACATTGACAGCCAACGTCAGAGATAGTTTGTGTACATTGACAGCCAACGTCAGAGATAATGTGTGTACATTGACAGCCAACGTCAGAGATAATGTGTATACATTGACAGCCAATGTCAGAGATGGTGTCTGGAGATGACAGCCAACGTCAAAGATAGTGTGTGCAGATTGACAGCAAAAGTCAAAGATGGTGTATGTAGATTGACAGTCAAAGTCAGATATAGTGTGTTCAGATCGACAGCCAACGTTAGAGACAGTGTGTGCAGATGACAGTCAACGCCAGATATACTGTGTGTAGATTGACATGTAGAGCTAAAGTCAGAGATATTATGTTTAGATTGACAGCCAAAACCAGAGATACAGTTTAGATGGACAGCTAAAGCCAGGGGTACTGTGTTTAGATTGACAGCCAAAGCCAGAGGTACTGTGTTTAGATTGACAGCCAAAGTCAGAGATGGTGTGCATAGATTGACAGCCAAAGTCGGAGATAGTGTGCGTAGACTGACAGCCAATGTCAGAGATAGTGTCTGTAGATTGACAGCCAACGTCAGAGATAGTGTGTGGAGACGACAACCAACGTCAAAGAGATACTGTGCAGATTGACAGCCACCGTCAGAGAGATAGTGTACAGATTGACAGCCAACGTCAGAGATAGTGTACAGATTGACAGCCAACGTCAGAGATAGTGTGCAGATTGACAGCCGGCGGCCAACGTCAGAGATACTGTGCAGATTGACAGCCAACGTCAGAGAGATAGTGTGTAGATTGACAACCAAATAGATCAGTTCAATAAATTATTTAAATCTTTTTCGAATATGAAGTTAAATGAAACGCGCCAAAAAAAGACTCACCTGGAAATCGTTTCAGTTCCCAATATTCCGATCCTTGGACGTCGAATGTGATATCACTTGGAACAACTGACGAATTACTAAGACTACATGATCTATCTTCAACAACGTAGTCAAACATGTAACATAGAAACTCAGTATTTGTCAAACAATATTCAGCACACTGTGTACGTGTGACATCAGTATAATTGAGTACTAAACTTTGTCTGTCTGTAAGCTCAGTGTTATAGGTTGGTAAGAAGAGTTCCAAGTATCCATCTATAACGAAAACAGAGATATAGTGTGATTGATATGTGTTCGGAGATAACAACGAGTAATAATATACATCGTGCTGTTGGCAGGGTAGCAGTTCTGATGCACCAAGGATAGGTCGTGACAGTACTTCGGATAGATGACATTTCAGTAAAATGATTGTATTCTAAATAAATCCTTTACCATTTTACCTGAAGCATTCTTATTCATCCATCCCATTTAATAATGCAGCAGCCAGCCACACTACTGGGAGCTTACGATTTTGATTCTTTTTTTTATCGTACATATGTTATTCACATTAATTTATAAGACAACAGAATATTGTGAAATCTATGGTGAAGTGTAACATTTATGAACATACACACAAAATATAGTACAGGCATATACTTGCATACCTTTACTTAGACTGTGTTAAATTGCATTGGATTGATGGTTTTAATAACATGCCATACAAAAGTCTAGAGTCAGCGTAAAGAAAGAAAACGAGATTCTAATTTGTGTGTGTCTACGAAATCTTTTCCTCACCACAGTATAACTCATCATCACCAAACGGGCATGTCAAGGAACCAGTACAGCGTGAAGTTACGGCAATACACTGACCACCACGGCATTGATATTCATCAGAATTACACCTCTTGGGTTCTGTGTGGACATCCAAATGAAATTACGTCACCTTCAAATTGGCACAGGTACGATAGAAACTGGTACGCTGTCGTTTGATAAGTCTTCACAAAATATTAAAACAATTAGTTTGATAACACTTTTATTGTCACCAAGGACTTCATTTACGTCATTGGTTCATACAGTGTATATCGGATGTAATTTTTCTGACTAAACCTACCAAGTACCGGTATGTGTACCCTGTTATGACATACATGTACGATGTCTTAAAAACTCCGGTCTTTACAGCGGCACAGAGTATAACGTCACGATATTTGGCAGTTACGTTTATTCAGGTGTGATATAAAATTCCGACATTGCGATATTATTTTGTTGGGGGTTGGGGGTTGGGGGTTGGTAATCGAACTTCAGAAATAACTCCGCAAACATGTTGAAACTCGTCACACTCTCAGTTACGAGGCCTCTTTGTGTATATATGCAACCATTCTCCATCATGTTTTGTAGACTCGGATTGTTGGGTATTGAGTTTAATACACAGACCTCGGACGACATTAAGGCCCTGGTTACAGACCGTGTCATTTTAAATAAGACACTATGATGAAAGTATATAGTTTTGCACCCACATAACGGCTAACACAGAGATGCCGTATGTAGTGCATCTTCTTTCACTATGCTATACATATATCCTAGCTGTGAGGCACTTAAAATAATACATTTTTAATAGTTTCATAGTGTTGTCCTACGTTATTCACCATCTTCTACTTACTCGTTGGTGGTTCTTCGCCTGTGAATATGGGATCGATGAATGATTCGGAGTATTTCTCTACACGTGTGTACACACCAGGAAAGCCATCTCTTGCACAACCTTGACCCCAACTGACAACACCAGCCAAATACCATACTCCGTTAACGTTATATACGACAGGACCACCACTATCACCCTGAAAAATAGGTGGCACAAAACACGGATTATCATAGTAGGCAGATATTTCAAAAGTCATTTTTAGTAATACGGAAATACTGTGCCTCTATCCCATAATCATTGCCAACTACCCAGCACCTCTGAGATCTGACATGAATCTTTGCCAACCATCCCGTACACACCTGACATGAATCTTTGCCAGCTACCCCTGCACATAACATATTCTCTGTAATATCGTCGACACCGTAGGATGCCTGACAGTCTTCATTAGATACCACAGGTACGTCGACTTCAAGTAACACTTCACTAGTTTCACCTATCGGAAAACACAAAACACGGAATTAAATAATTATGATAAATAAGAATGATACTTTAAATTTGGACATCCGGTCATGAACAGTCACATATGTGTACACAGATCTAGACACACATGGACACATTCACAGAGATGTACACAGACCTAGATACTCATGGACACAGTCACAGATCTAGAGATGTACACAGATCTAGACACACATATGTACACAGTCACAGAGATGTACACAGATCTAGACACACATGGACACAGTCACAGAGATGTACACAGATCTAGACACACATGGACACAGTCACAGAGATGTACACAGATCTAGACACACATGGACACAGTCACATAGACGTACACAGATCTAGACACACATGGACACAGTCACAGATGTACACATATCTAGACACACATGGACACAGTCACAGGGATGCACACAGATCTAGACACAAATGGACACAGTCACAGAGACGACCACAGATCTAGACACACATGGATGGTCACACAGACGCACACACAGACACAGGCACATACATGTACATTGTAGATACTATAATCAGAAATAAAATCATTCATGAATCAAGGAAACAAAATCTGTGCCATTGGTAACCTCTTCAAAATCGCGTACTCGTGAGTTACATAACGTAGTAATCGCTGTCTTAAATATCATATGTGTACCAGTGCAACTACACTCTTTGTAACATGTAGTAGTCAAAGTATACGGACTTTAACACTCACCTCCTTCTTGAATAGCACCCCATCCTGTCACCCATACCAGCTCTTCTGGTTCTATGGTAACGTTCAGACTTGGTGAGAAAACACAGGCTGGTCTGATATAGTCAGTGATATTTACTTCATATTCCAGTTTCAATAAAGCCATGTCACCGTCCCAATCAGTTGCCTCATCATACGTTGGTTCAATATACACTTCAGAGGCCTGGACAATAATGGTTGACGATTCATTGAAGTTTCTATTGCGAGCTCCCAGTGCGAACGAATACGTCCTGGCATCATTCCATATACTTCTGTTTTTGGAGACAAGATAGTCAAGTTTTTAGAATAACTTAACGAATAACTTAACGTTTAGAAATTTTCTAGGATATTTATTAACTCATCTCCGCTCCTTAGACTAGCCTGTTATTAATATACATTACTTTGTTTATATGGGTGTAGACATTTTATTCTAGAGTCTTCTTGAGTTAAATAACGTAGAGAGAAATTGTTTTGTCATTTCAACTTGAAAATGTCTGCATCAACAATTCTGAATTCAGACTATACAAGAGGTCAACGTAATCTGACTAATTAAATGTGACTTACATGCAATGTGCAGCTGTAACAACCCACTGAGGATGTACCAACGTTCCACCACATATCCAACTACCAGAACTAAGTAATGCAGCTTGCCATGGCCATTCTCCCGGGTCTGCAGGAGCACCGCCAACTATCTGGGAACTGATGACGGTTGGCGTTCCACAATCTGGTGATTTAATGTTTCGTTTTTATTCAAGATGTTGAGTTATTTTCAACGAGTCCTATCCGTCTTTTAATACTGGCGATTTAGACCACTTTTTTATTGTACACATAGATTTAGTACACATAGATTTAGTACACATAGATTATAACTTCATTAAGAGTGGATGTCTGACTCACTAATTCACGTTTCAAATAGTCGTTAACAAATACATTTATTAGCATGATATACTTTCTTGTTTTGTTCTGTTTACATGATTTTACTTCGTTTTTCTCGCGTTGGGGGTGTATCATCACGTCACTATGTGTCTATCTATCTTTAATACTGAGCCATCACTGTATGTAGATGTCTGTCTGTCTGTCCGTCTGTCTGCCTGCCTGCCTGTCTGTCTGTCTGTCTGTCTGTCTGTCTGTCTGTCTGTCTGTCTGTCTGTCTGTCTGTCTGTCTGTCTGTCTGTCTGTCCGTCCGTCCGTCCGTCCGTCCGTCCGTCTGTCCTCATTTTCCCTTTACAGTTCTATATAAACCATGTACCGCTACTAATGCATAGACAGACAGATCAACCGTTGTGGGCGCGGTCTAATCTTTCTTTCCTCAAACATGGACAAATCAGGACAGACTGATAAGCCAGGACTAATGACGTCATTACATAATATACAATATATCTAACTAATGCATTGTCTATCAAACATATAAGGGAAGCACACTTCATTTTCAAATTGGTACTTCAATATTATGGTTTCATATTTTTGTTAGTGGCCTTGACAGTTGGGTCATCATCAGACGCGTGACAGTGTTTACATTACGTATTAAATGATTGGATTGATTTTTTAATCCCTCTTCTGGACTAATCCGTACTAGAATGTCGTCGTTTTAATTAGATCAAGATGTAGGAGTAAAACCAAACAGAATCTGATGTCTCAATTCTCGCTAATTAAGATGATCATTTTGGTGAATAGTGCCAACAAAGTTCACAGGAAAACGAAACGAAATATAATTTAAGCAATGAGGAATGTCAAGTACACTTAAGCAAACAATTCATTTAGTTTATATTTGTATTCCCAGTAAATTAAGTTTACTCATACCATCACCGTCCTCTGATAGAAATGATTCATATCAAAATAATCACCGTATCCATGACAACCTTATCCCATCTCACTAAGACCGGTAAATCTCGGTAGATAATTTAGACTGCGGTCACATTAAGGAGAATCTTCCATAGTTACGTACCTGGATACGACAGTGACTGTATGAAAGCTGGTAGTAGCAACAACGATAGCGTTGGTAGAAGCCACTGTACACTCCGTGTTGTCATGACATCGACAAGGTCGTCAAATCTCCAGTCTGTTATAAATTTGACCACTTTAATTTCAAACCTTTTGTCCTATTCTTAGAAAACAGAAGTCAGTAAAATAATAAGTTGATGAATATTTCATTAAATAATGTATTGGACATAAACTATCCAACAAGCTTGGAAAGGTCAACAAACTATTATCGTCCAAGCAGAGAGACGGCAACTGTCGATTGTGTAGCCTATACATGTACGTGTAGACTCGAAGGGCTAGCACTACCACACTATAATTTGCTATCCTAACTGACATTTTGATTTTGAATTTCGCTGTCCTGTAACGATAGCGAAAAAATATGTCAGTTTGGATAGCGGAATAGTGTAGTAGTGAGTTTTAAGTCTACAAGTAGGCTAGTGATTTGCACATTTGGGACATGAAATGTGAAACAACTTCAACAATGAAGAAAAAGAATGGGTGATGGAAACGTGAAGAACAACTTCAAGTAATACGTAAGAAGGGAAGGGAAGGTAATGGAATGATAACTAGTATTACTGCCAATTTCATGTAACCTCTCACATGGTTCATACAACATGGTTCATACAGCATCGGTAGGACAACACTTCACACATGCTGATTCATTATAAATGAAAACGGAGAAATACAACTAATTGTGATACACCGTTACCACTATGGTCAGAGTTCAAAGACTTTAATGGTAACAATATATCACATACAATTACTTGTATTTTGTTTTGTTTTCATTTATAAAGAATCTGTGTGTCTGAACTGTTGTTCTGATCAATATTGTATGAACCACGATGCAAATACATATGTGTGACGCATACTATTTCGGCAAGAGGTTACATTAAATTGGCAGTAATATTATTTATCGCCGCCACGATGACGCCTTACCATCCCCTTCTTACTTTTGCTATGTTATGAACCAGGACAATTATACATACATTGTACATGTGCAATGTATAAGGGCGGCCCTTTTTATTTTTCTGTTTCTCATCTCCCGACCGACCCTAATTTGCAGCTCCGACATCAGAAAAAAAAAAGTTTTTTTATTTCCGACCGACCCCTGAGCACAGCAAAATTGTAAGGTTCCCCATGGCGTCTTAGGCCAGTTCTGCCGAGGCCACGACCTTGCGACATTGGCCCCCTAAAATTACAAATGAAGCAATAATTTTCCCACCTTGCGTCGCTTTGGCGCATTCATTTTACGGCAGACATCAAAATTATCTAAGTCCACGGCCGGACCAGGCCAGGCTTTGACTCGACGTGAATCCCACAAGAAGTATACTGACTGCGTAAGGGAAAGTTTTGTTGACATCATAGTATATGATACAGTGACAACGCGCAGTTCTATTGTTAACAATAAAAAATGCCACAAAAAGATCAACTTTGATAAACTTAATCTACAAATTAAAACATTTGAGGGATTAGATGAGACGTTGAAATGGACGTCTCTCGTCACATGTTTTGTCTACTGTCACTGTCGTGACCTCTGACCTAATCACTGACGTGTGCGAAACACTGAACTTGCTACCGGAACATCTATCTGCCATGCCACAGCTCAGAAGCCTTCGTGAACCAAATTTATGGGACAGGTTGTGATTTTCATTTGTTGATGGGTTAAATTAAATGCGTACATGTGTATTTTGATTCCGAAAAAGCTGTGTTAGGGGAGGGTGACCCTAAAACGAATGACAACGTGAATGACGGAAAACGAATGACAGCATTTCTAGGTGGTAAACAGTGGAATGACACCCTTTTCTACATTCAGTTAGTTGAATGACACCCTCTGCACTGTAGAACTACTGGAATGACAGCCACCACTCTATAAAATAAGTTGAATGACAGCATTTTTAATGCTTTGGAACTGGAATGACAGCATTTCTAGGTGGTAAACAGTGGAATGACACCCTTTTCTACAATCAGTTAGTTGAATGACACACTCTGCGCTGTAGAACCACTGGAATGACAGCCGCCACTCTATAAAATAAGTGGAATGACAGCATTTTTAATGCTTTGGAACTGGAATGACAGCATTTCTAGGTGGTAAACAGTGGAATGACACCCTTTTCTACAATCAGTTAGTTGAATGACACACTCTGCACTGTAGAACCACTGGAATGACAGCCGCCACTCTATAAAATAAGTGGAATGACAGCATTTGTAATGCTTTGGAACTGGAATGACAGCATTTCTAGGTGGTAAACAGTGGAATGACACCCTTTTCTACATTCAGTTAGTTGAATGACACCCTCTGCACTGTAGAACTACTGGAATGACAGCCGCCACTCTATAAAATAAGTTGAATGACAGCATTTTTAATGCTTTGGAACTGGAATGACAGCATTTCTAGGTGGTAAACAGTGGAATGACACCCTTTTCTACAATCAGTTAGTTGAATGACACACTCTGCGCTGTAGAACCACTGGAATGACAGCCGCCACTCTATAAAATAAGTGGAATGACAGCATTTTTAATGCTTTGGAACTGGAATGACAGCATTTCTAGGTGGTAAACAGTGGAATGACACCCTTTTCTACAATCAGTTAGTTGAATGACACACTCTGCACTGTAGAACCACTGGAATGACAGCCGCCACTCTATAAAATAAGTGGAATGACAGCATTTTTAATGCTTTGGAACTGGAATGACAGCATTTCTAGGTGGTAAACAGTGGAATGACACCCTTTTCTACAATCAGTTAGTTGAATGACACCCTCTGCACTGTAGAACCACTGGAATGACAGCCGCCACTCTATAAAATAAGTGGAATGACAGCATTTTTAATGCTTTGGAACTGGAATGACAGCATTTCTGGGTGGTAAACAGTGGAATGACACCCTTTTCTACATTCAGTTAGTTGAATGACACCCTCTGCACTGTAGAACCACTGGAATGACAGCCGCCACTCTATAAAATAAGTGGAATGACAGCATTTGTAATGCTTTGGAACTGGAATGACAGCATTTCTAGGTGGTAAACAGTAGAATGACACCCTTTTTTGTACAATCAGTTAGTTGAATGACACACTCTGCACTGTAGAACCACTGGAATGACAGCCGCCACTCTATAAAATAAGTGGAATGTCAGCATTTTTAATGCTTTGGAACTGGAATGACAGCATTTCTAGGTGGTAAACAGTGGAATGACACCCTTTTCTACAATCAGTTAGTTGAATGACACCCTCTGCACTGTAGAACCAGTGGAATGACAGCCGCCACTCTATAAAATAAGTGGAATGACAGCATTTGTAATGCTTTGGAACTGGAATGACAGCATTTCTAGGTGGTAAACAGTGGAATGACACCCTTTTCTACATTCAGTTAGTTGAATGACACCCTCTGCACTGTAGAACCACTGGAATGACAGCCGCCACTCTATAAAATAAGTGGAATGACAGCATTTGTAATGCTTTGGAACTGGAATGACAGCATTTCTAGGTGGTAAACAGTAGAATGACACCCTTTTTTGTACAATCAGTTAGTTGAATGACACACTCTGCACTGTAGAACCACTGGAATGACAGCCGCCACTCTATAAAATAAGTGGAATGTCAGCATTTTTAATGCTTTGGAACTGGAATGACAGCATTTCTAGGTGGTAAACAGTGGAATGACACCCTTTTCTACATTCAGTTAGTTGAATGACACCCTCTGCACTGTAGAACCACTGGAATGACAGCCGCCACTCTATAAAATAAGTGGAATGACAGCATTTTTAATGCTTTGGAACTGGAATGACAGCATTTCTAGGTGGTAAACAGTGGAATGACACCCTTTTCTACATTCATTTAGTTGAATGACACCCTCGGCACTGTAGAACCACTGGAATGACAGCCGCCACTCTATAAAATAAGTGGAATGACAGCATTTTAATGCTTTGGAACTGGAATGACAGCATTTCTAGGTGGTAAACAGTAGAATGACACCCTTTTCTACAATCAGTTAGTTGAATGACACACTCTGCACTGTAGAACCACTGGAATGACAGCCGCCACTCTATAAAATAAGTGGAATGTCAGCATTTTTAATGCTTTGGAACTGGAATGACAGCATTTCTAGGTGGTAAACAGTAGAATGACACCCTTTTCTACAATCAGTTAGTTGAATGACACCCTCTGCACTGTAGAACCAGTGGAATGACAGCCGCCACTCTATAAAATAAGTGGAATGACAGCATTTTTAATGCTTTGGAACTGGAATGACAGCATTTCTAGGTGGTAAACAGTGGAATGACACCCTTTTCTACATTCATTTAGTTGAATGACACCCTCGGCACTGTAGAACCACTGGAATGACAGCCGCCACTCTATAAAATAAGTGGAATGACAGCATTTTAATGCTTTGGAACTGGAATGACAGCATTTCTAGGTGGTAAACAGTAGAATGACACCCTTTTCTACAATCAGTTAGTTGAATGACACACTCTGCACTGTAGAACCACAGGAATGACAGCCGCCACTCTATAAAATAAGTGGAATGACAGCATTTTTAATGCTTTGGAACAGGAATGACAGCATTTCTAGGTGGTAAACAGTGGAATGACACCCTTTTCTACATTCAGTTAGTTGAATGACACCCTCTGCACTGTAGAACCACTGGAATGACAGCCGCCACTCTATTAAAAATGCTGTCATTCCACTTATTTTATAGATTGGCAGCTGTCATTCTACTGGTTCTACAGTGCAGAGTGTGTCATTCAACTAAGTGATTGTAGAAAAGGGTGTCATTCCACTGTTTACCACCTAGAAATGCTGTTATTCCAGTTCCAAAGCATTAAAAATGCTGTAATTCCACTTATTTTATAGAGTGGCGGCTGTCATTCCAGTGGTTCTACAGCGCAGAGTGTGCCATTCAACTAACTGATTGTAGAAAAGGGTGTCATTCCACTGTTTACCACCTAGAAATGCTGTCATTCCAGTTCCAAAGCATTAAAAATGCTGTCATTCCACTTATTTTATAGAGTGGCGGCTGTCATTCCAGTGGTTCTACAGTGCAGAGGGTGTCATTCAACTAACTGAATGTAGAAAAGGGTGTCATTCCACTGTTTACCACCTAGAAATGCTGTCATTCCAGTTCCAAAGCATTAAAAATGCTGTCATTCCACTTATTTTATAGAGTGGCGGCTGTCATTCCAGTGGTTCTACAGTGCAGAGGGTGTCATTCAACTAACTGAATGTAGAAAAGGGTGTCATTCCACTGTTTACCACCTAGAAATGCTGTCATTCCAGTTCCAAAGCATTACAAATGCTGTCATTCCACTTATTTTATAGAGTGGCGGCTGTCATTCCAGTGGTTCTACAGTGCAGAGGGTGTCATTCAACTAACTGAATGTAGAAAAGGGTGTCATTCCACTGTTTACCACCTAGAAATGCTGTCATTCGTTTTCCGTCATTCAGGTTGTCATTCGTTTTAGGGTCACCCGTTAGGGGATCGTGTTGCATGATGTTGACAGTGCTAGTGACACATGTGAATGTTGGGCACTGAATCAATGCGTAATCACTGGCATGGCCACTATAGACGGCCGATGCATGTGCGCCCGGTCAGACAAGAAGAACGAACTTGTTGTGCAAATCAGAAAAAAATTAATGTAATATTTACAGAGCATCCCAACTTTGACTTTGTTGATAGTTTTAGTTAAAGATTCAAGTTCTGAGTTTCAAGGACACCTAATGTCAGCTTTCCGTATCATTGCAAGTTTACGGTACGTAACTATGCTGTCATTTGATATATAGCAGGACCAAATCATGATACACAGCCAGTAACGGTTAATTAATAAAAAATAAATTATTTTAAAGTTTGTTTGACTATTATTTGTAAGTTTTTCGTTCACATTTCGTACTTTTTAAAGTCAGGGATTTTTTTTCTTCAAAATGTTCATGAATTTGAAGAGGGAATGATAAACACAGCAGTGTACTAACAATTTTAAAAATGAAACAAGTGGTTACAAGTTTAGGATTTCTCAAAGTTTTTATTCAATCATATGTTCACTGTGACTTATTTTGAAGTTGTTCATTGTCCTTGTCTGAAAAAAGGGAATTATAAATTTTAGCACTGCTGTTCATTGATATTCAGATTAAAAATTGTGACTACCTGGCTGTCCAATCTTTCTAAACAATATATCATTCATATATATATATATATATATATATATATAATATATATACATAATCTTAATTGCCTTCTTTTTCTAAGGTGTAATGTGTAGTACACAATTTTCAAAAAATAGCTTAATGGGAACTGTTATTATGAATGGAATTTTTTTATGTAGTTAGGTAATGGTCTATACGTAATGGAATATCTCAGACCACAGTATCTCTATAGTGGTCTGAGATAATTTATATGAATATTTCATAGACAATAATAATTGACCCCACTCCCTGTCAAATGACACCACTTTTTGGAACCAAGGGGCCTGTGTCCCCACTTGTTGGAAACCTTGGCAGAACACCACCGTCTAACCCCCCCCCCCTCTCACCCACCCACCCACCCAACCCCTTTGTTACGTCAGAGCAGCATGTGTCCTTCATCATGGCAGAAGCCGTTGAGGTTTGATGAGGGACAGGGCTCAAAATTAATACTGTCACACGGTACATTTTGCTGCAATGTAATAATAGCTCAGAATATTTCCATCATTTTCAAAATTATGCTTAAAATTGGTAAAAGTCATACTGCATTCCTAATTTCTTGACCAGTTTTCAGCTTTAAATCAGTTGTATTATCAGGGAAATGACCGACTCCATAGCATTTCATGACCCATGACATGCATGACCTTTGAAGACATTCCGATGTTTACATTATTACTTTTAATTACTTTTAAACAGTAAATCCCAAAGGGGTTCTGAGTTCTAGAAATGTTTACATGTTATCTGGTGGATTATTTTGACAAGTTCACACTGAAGAAAAATGTTTCATAGAAGTAATGGTTTATATAAATGAAAATTCATCTAGCACACTGATGACAATCACGTAAGTGTTTCAAAAAGTTACATACTAAAGTTCAAATTGGATAACTTGAAAACATTGTTAGCGATGGCAATGCCACTTTGATTAATAGGACGAATGTATTTGTACTCCTGATAAAATCACACAATAGTTCATGGCTACAGATATACACCCATCAGGATGATAAGTATTTAATCATCTTCTTACAAAGTTGTTCTACAGACTTGTCAACCTTGCTAAAATGAAGGAAAGAGACTTGTAACAAGGAATTCAATAAAGAGAAGAGAAATGATGTTGTATAGAGACTAACAGGACAGAAAGGACAGAGAATAGAACTGAAAAAATACATTTTTTTTTCTTGCCCCCCTTTTTTTTTTATTTCGCCCGCCCGACCCGCCTGACTATTCCATTGGAGATGAGAAACAAAAAAAAAACAAACCTCACCCTAACGTACTGTTTCGGCGATGTTAGATTGGCTGTATTGGGTTAACCGGTTAGGCGTCCTTGAAGTACATGTTACATAATATATATATAAATTTGGAAGTTATTTTTAGTTTTACTTCAACACAAACCCATGGCACTTAGCTCAACTACCGTCTGCGATAGATAAAAACTGTTTTACACCTTTTTCTGCTAAGTTACCATAATTGTAGACAGATCAGGTTTAATGGAATCAAAGTGTTGGAATTAATTGAGTCGATAATGTATAAATCTTGCGTTTTATAATGTTTAATACTATGATGTACGTACTGAGTACAAACTTCCCCATCATTTGACAGTATTGTATAAATCGGAGAATTTGACGTTTGCAAGGTTTGACATGTGTTGTCGAACTTTTCGTCGAGTAGACCTGGTGTAGTGTTTTCTTAGAGATGATCACACAACATCACACAATCTCAATATGGGAATTTCATTCGTTTAGTGGGTGGAGGAGGTCTGGCGTCAATGCGATTGCTGAACTTCATTTTCGCACTTCTAATCAAATTTCGAAAACTTTCACGCCTACAGTGTCCTAAACGAACCACATTCGTTTATTGAGCTTGTGTGACATTGTAATCGTCCCTTGGTAAGTATCAGCTATAAGGCGTAAAAGACAGCATCTTTCAACTTTGTCGACACAATTCGATCATTTTCACGTTTGAAAAAGACGTAGACACCGTTATGTGTAATGCATAAGCCTATCAGTTCGTAATGTACTCTTGAATTTGGGCACATTCAAAAAACAATGTCGTTGATAGAACTGACAATTTATCAAAATGTGAACCATATATACGTTTGTTTGTTTTACCCGAGTTGAGTGCATGTACTAATCAAAATATATATATCGTCTTCAGTTTTTGATATTGATTAACATTCTACATTCAAAATATCAATTGTAAATACTTTTACATATAAATCACATCATAGGACAGTTCAAACATTACTACATATAGTTAAATAGAGGGAGCCATGTTTCATTGACCGCTGATGTTCCGTTCTGTTATGAGAAACGCTATCCTTGACATGCGCATAACAAAGGTTGCCATAAAGGCTGCAATCTCCAAGAAATTGGCATTTTTTCACATAAAGGGTCATCCTACGGACGTCACCTGTCAGAGAAAACGATGTAAATGAAGTTATAAAAATAAATTTCTTACCCTGATGTTGATATGATGAGATTTTTTGGGTTGAGGTAATGGTGGTCGATTTTTTTACGGCGAAATCAGGGAGGGTATTTGCTTTCACGTGATTCAATCGACTAATTTGCTTATCGTATCTTGTCCCAATTGTCACGTCATCTCCAATCAGTGCTTCTTCAAGCTCAGAAATGGCATCATAATCAGTTGTGCTGTCTTCTGCAGTCACTTGAAGGGTCAAATAACAGTATCAAAGATGGCACCAGATTTGGCTTTACTATAGTTTGCTAATCTTATCTGCAAACGAATACAAATTCGATTCGATACCAATGTACCATTGCAATGGCAAAATAGCAGAATTACTGGCCATTTATATTATCACACAAGCACATGTACACACATACACATGTATCATATACACATACAAGTATACACACAGACACATGCGCATACATACATACATACATACATACATACATACACACATACATACATACATACATACATACATACATACATACATACATACATACATACATACATACAGCAGCATTAACAGTTTTGTGTGTGTTCACTTGAGATTATTTTAAAGAACAAAGGTACTCAAAGGTACCCGTGTTCATGGATTTCATGTAGTAGCCATTTATGAAGGATTCGTCGTTGGTGGCGTCCTTGGCCAAGGTTAATGCGGTACTCGTGCAATGAATATACAGCACAACACTATTCTACACAAGGAAACCTATCGCACCGAAAAAAATCGTAAATCAAGCTCACATTTGACTAACGACGAGACAATAACAAACCCAAACGGAAAAGACAAAAAAGTAGTAACAGACAGAATCCTTAGAGGATTAGGGAAATTTTGATTTGATTGTGTAGTTTGTAGTTTGGGAGTGGTTCCGAAGTCTTATCTATCCATCGGTAATGTTAGATTGTTTAAAATTGCTGAATAAATAAGGCAACACCCGTTGCATCCAAACGATCTCTGAATGTGACGTTAGTGCGTAGTTGTGGTTTGAATTCTCTCAATACGGACGGTCGCATTTGTTCCTACGACATGGTAAAGTACACGTACCATGATGTATGTAAAGTCTTTGACCACGATAGCAAGCCATGTCAAATCAAAGCTATCGACACTATTCATCTGTTATCCCAACAATATCAACATTTCATTATGTATTATTGTAGGCATGGTAAAACAGGGATGACGGGCGTTGTCTAGCTTCCGAATATTTCTATCTCGGAATATTGTTTTTCTGTAAATTTCAAAACTTAAACAAACGATAAATTCCGTAATCGAGCGTCTGACACTGTCGTATTGATTAATGTACGCGTAAGCCTTAAATCCCTACCTATTTGATTACATTTTATATCTTTCCCTCACTATCACATAATTTATTGAGTTTTGCCAGACAACCTGTTCGGGTAGAAACATGATCTGACACGAACCAGACTGCTTTTTGAACACTGATCTGTCTCAGTGTAAACATGTTGATAACTGATTTTTTTCTGATGAAGTCGGAAATATATATATATCTACGTACATTCGGCATTCAATCGATCTGTCCCCACCAGTATGTATACTTATATAACGTCACCATGGTTACATATGCAGATAGCTGTTGAACAGGTGACATACTATCGACTAGTTGAGTTAAAATGCTACATGATTTCTCAAATTGAATAATGGGGGCGCTGTGCAATATAAATACGTTTGAACACCTGTGTTTGAGAGGTTGACTCATATGAGCTCGTTATGGAAATGAAGCCAACGATACACGGATTTTTATATTGATGTACAAGCGATATATTTTTCATTCATTATTTCTTCTTGTTTTGTGAAAATGTTAGAACCGTAACTGAAATTTTGTTTCGAGTTACGGTGTGCCAAGATATGAAAAGAGAAAGGGATCTCGTTTCTATTCTATAATGTATGCATTCAGTACAACAGATTTGTCAGTGGGACGTTTATAGAAGAACAGATTGTATTTTACCAAGATTTGGTGTGTGAAGGAATTGTTTGAGTACCAAATGACAAATGTTACTTTCAGCATCATGATTTCTTTTGCATGAAGATGTCGCTAGGTGGCGATATATATATATATATATATATATATATATATATATATATATAATCATTGATGAGCACTGTACGGGCCACCGTGACATGTCGACAACATTCAATCTTAGATTCTCAGTTTGCAATGAAAAATAAATCTGGCTTTCGAAGACACTGCTCAAAAATTCATCAATATAAAAATCTCATGTATCGTAGGCTTCATTTTCGTTAATGGTCTGAGGTTCAGTTCAGTGGGTAGGTCCAGCCGTTATATAGTTCGGCTCAGGAAGTTCAATCCTCAACTTCAAGTTTTAAAACATCAAAAGAACACAACAATAAGACAGTTCTAGTTCAGAAGACTAAGATAGTAATCCACTATAGATTACACAATAAAGACATAACGACACTATAAAAGTAAACGTTGAATAAAAGCCTGTTCCTGGATATGTGCAGGTCAAAGTAACCATCTAGCTGTTACTGTAGATAAAGTATACCTAGGATCCCTTCACAAATGAACAAAGTGTTCAAAATTACTTTGGCTGGTTTAACACCAATCCCACGTCTTACAAACGCAACCAAGTTTTGGAAAGCACACAAGGCGAACAAATGTCTTCACCCATTTTGTTTTGACTGAAGTTGACATTGACCCGATCTTTCAAGA